>NC_142197.1:1595000-1737500 GCF_026936395.1 Plectropomus leopardus | reverse complement strand
AGGAAAAAAAAACAGCATGGCTTAATTACTGTCGCATAATACCAATTATTTTGTCTCCACACCCTTATCTTAATTACTTCAAAAGACCAACTTCAATTAGGACGTGAAAACTGCATCTAGAACTGGCAGTCCAATCCCCAGCTCCCCACGGAGGCAACGTCACTCAATTACACACACACACACACCACACACACACACACACACACACACACACACACACACACACACACACACACACTCAATTACTCTCACACACACGCTGAATCTTACCAACAAATTTGCTGATAATTAATTGACATGCCAGGCATAATATTCGGCATAAATAAATGAGCATTGTTCTGAAAACGAAGATGAAAGCGTCGCAATTAATTCCCCGAATCAGTACAGAGCGAACCCGCCGCCGTCCAAACCACTTCCTGTGTGTGTTTGAGATTCCAGTGAAATGTCAGCAAATTCATCTAATCAGCGAGTTTGAATTGGAAGGACGAGCGGTGACACGTTTTCAGAGGCAAAACCAGGTCACTCCAGATCTCCAAGTCAAGACGCGACTGATGACCGAGCTTAAGCCATGTGGGCTCAAATTCAGGCCTTCGTCTTCTTCTGGCGTCGCTCGATTAAAATTCCAAAAGCCGCAGAATCTTTACAGCAGGTGACTTTATTTAGTTTTCTTAGGGGCCACTTTTACAAACTGACGGGGGGCCAGGGGCCAGTCACACCCGCCCCATACATTCTTTTTTTAGGACATTTCTTGGATTTGAGGACATTTCTCAGATTTTAGGACATTTTTTGGACTTTAGGACATTTCTCAGATTTTAGGATGTCTTTTTGTTATTTTTTTTTTTATTTTAGGACATTTTGAAGTTTCAAAGATTTTAAGACATTTTAAGGATTTTAATATAATGTTCCTCAGATTTTATGATGTTTCTAGGATTTAGGACATTTCCAGGATTTTCTGACATTTCTTGTTTGGGGACCAACAACATTTTTGGGGCCTAGATTGGGCCGACAGGCTGTAGCTTTAGCGACGCTGTTTTACGGTTATTATTTTATCCTGAAGTCAGTAAAACCAGTCGGCATGTCCGTCTCTCAGCTTCCTTTTGACCAGCGACTAGCTGTCGACACATTGTTGTCTCATCTTCTAAAAGACCCTTCAGTGTGTGCTAAGAGCCAGCTGAGAGGGGTAAAGTGCAGTGTGTGTGTGTGTGTGTGTGTTTAGAGGAGGTGCGGGGGAGCGGGGTGTGTTTGTGAAGACATGAAAGGTAATGCAGACCATCGGGTCACATGTCTGGCTGCATGACGAAGGGCAAACTTGGAGGAGGAGGAGGAGGAGGAGGAGGAGGAGGAGGGTGGGGTGACTGTGGGAGAGGCTGTTTTGGTGGGTGGGTGAGGCGGGCGGTGGGAGGTGGAGCGGTGTCCCTGACCCATGTCTAAGTGGCGCTGCAGTGTTTACTGTGAGGAAGGAAGCTGTCAACTGTGTTTGCTCCCATCTCAGCAAGACGGGGCACCTCCTCCCCCACCCCCCCGCACGCAGAGACAGAGAGGGACCAACGAGCAGGACGTTTCTGTGGACAGAAAATCAAAAGTACCCCTTCGGCTGACTCCATTGGGTCTGCAGCGGTGCGTCTGCAGGAGCGCCGGGCCTCCTCTGCGAGGGCCTGGAGGTGATTGACAGGGCTTTCTACTGGAGGTGTAGAGTTTCCCCCTGGTGTAAAGTCCCTGTGGCTCTCCTCCAAAGGGTGACTGCATTCCTGACCAGGTCATGAACTGACCACCTTTACCACCACCGCCCTCCCACAACCACCGCAAACCTCATAGAGTCCCCCCTACCTGAGCTGCATGGAAACCCCAAAACTAGGCCACACTCGACAGCCCGACTCTGAGAAAACTCTGCATGACTCGGATCAATACGCCATACTTTGGTGGTCACGACTGTTTCAATGTTGGAGCAGGTCTGTGCCTGCCTGGCCCCAAAAAAGACAAAAATTTCACCAATATTTTTAGGGAGGAAAAAGGAAAAAGAAATCCCCATTTAATAAAAAAGGAAATCCTGGATAAAATCCAGGAAATGTCTAAAAATTCTCGAAATGTCCTAAATGCCTAGAGGTGTCCTAAAATCCTCGAAATGCCCTAAAATCCTAGAAATGTCATAAAAATACCCAAAATGTCCTAAATCCTGGAGACGTCCTAATATCCTAGAAACATTCTGATATCCTAGAATTTTTGAAATGTGCTAAAATCTCTGAAATGTCCCATAATTAAAAAAAAAAAATGTCTGGGGCTGCTGTGACTGGCCCTTGGCCTCCTGTCATTGTGCAAAAGTGGCCCCCAAATAAAACCAGCTGAGAATCTGTGGATTATACATTGTGTGTAGAAGCAGCATGTTCATATCTGCTCGTATATTAGCACCACTTACGTCTCTGACATGGCTGTCCCTATGGACGCATTGTCTCTGCGTCTGTAGCTATTGTTGAGCCTGGTGGGGCGGTTACATGGATTAATGCTTCGTTGTTGTTTATTCAGGCTTTTTTTTTTTTTTTTTACCCTGGCAACATTTCTGAGCCTATAACTGCTTCTTTTTTCTCTTCTATGCTGCCACACACACACACACACACACACACACACACACACACACACACACACACACACACACACACACACACACACACACACATAGCCCGGCCCCGGCACCCTTCAGGCCTACCTCAGGGGCCCGAGTGTGATGAGCTGCGCCCCGTCCCTGCTGCCTGTACTCTCAATCTCTATCTCGACCCCAGCAGAAAGCCAGGGAAATTACGCGCCTTTTCCTGGAATGTGATTAGATTCCTGATGTTGGCAGCCACACATCTCTGTTTTTTAATTGGGTTCCGAGGCGCGACGAGATTAGCCCGGTGACATCATTGATGGTCTGTTTGTGTGTGTGCGGGGAGGTTGGTGGTGTCTGCTGATAAGAGATGGTAAGGGGGTGTCAGGGGGTTTTGTGGGTGAATCCCCCACTCCCCAGTGGATGATGCTTACTAATAGGGTCTGTGAGAGGTTTTTTCTGTACATATATGTGTGTATTGGCACACATATGCACGGAGAGGCATTTATTTGCTTTTGTTTGTTTGCAAGGTGTTAAAGTGCAAAATGTTGATGCAGAATTAGTCACATGTCTCCATACTGTTAATCTGATGGCTAAGAAATGTCTTAAAATTCTGGGGATGTCCTAAAGTCCAGGAAATGTCCGAAATACCCTACAATGCTAGAAACGTCCTAGAATCCGAGAAATGTCCCGAAAGACCTCAAAATGTCGTAAAATCCTAAAAACATCCTAAAATCCAAGAAATGTCCTAAAATCCTAAAAATGTCCTAATGACCTCAGAATATCCTAAATCACTAGAAGCGTCCTAAAATCCAAGAAATGTCCTAAAATCCTAGAAATCTCTTTAAATGCTTACTAATAGGGTCTGTGAGAGGTTTTATTCTGTACATATATGTGTCTATGGATACACACATATGCACGGAGAGGCGTTTATTTGTTTTTGTTTGCAAGATGTTGTCGTGCAAAACGTTGATAAAGAATAAGTAATGTTTCTCTTTAGTATCAATCTGATGTCTAAGAAATGTCCTAAAATCCTAGGAATCTCTTTAAATGCTTGCTAATAGGGTCTGTGAGAGGTTTTTTTCTGTACATATACGTGTGTATGGGCATACATATGCACGGAGAGGCATTTATTTGCTTTTGTTTGTTTGCAAGGTGTTAAAGCAAAATGTTGATGCAGAATTAGTCACACGTCTCCATACTGTTAATCTGATGGCTAAGAAATGTCTTAAAAATCCTGGGGATGTCCTAAAGTCCAGGAAATGTCCAACAATACTAAAAATGTCCTAAGTTCATTGAAATGTGATTTTAGGATGTTTCTGTGATTTGCAGACAATTCTAGGATTTTTGACATTTTCAGGATTTTAGGACATTATAGTCTTAGCTATGACCTCTTTTTTTTGATAAACAAACTATTTTGATGCTGTTTTATGCACTCTGGCACCTTATGTATACTAAAAATACAAAAACAGTTTCCAGGTCAATCACTTTATTTTGACTGTGAATTAGTGAATGGTTGGGGCGCCCACAGGGCACCGTATTGGGGACTAGAGAGTTGGGTGTCATCAGCCTAAACGATGAAATTAAGACCAAAATTGTGACAAATCATTCTTTAATTTTGCCTAAATTGAACCTCACAATGTGGCCTTCTATATTAAAGCATTATAATTTAACTTTTTTGCTCATGTTAAAGATGTTAAAGTATTATTAGTATTATAAGTAATATTTTGTGTGTTAAAAAGGTGCAGCAGCCACCTGGACTAAACTACCGAGTGAAACTTTCACACGCTGCTGAAGGTCACGGACAGTGTGAATGGAGGTGGGAGTGGAGGGGGGTTTGTGGGCGTAAAGGTCTCCCACTCCTCGCCTCCCCACCTCCCCCCCATTAGCTCGCATCCCCTCCTCCTCAGGCCAGAGAACAATCAGCCTGGCGTCTGATACTTCCTGCCCGGCAATAATTACCCCACCTAATTAAAACTTAATTGCTGGCCTCTCCGACCGCCATCTTAAATGAGCAATGGGAGCCGGGGCGGGGGCGTAAGCCTGCTGGGATGTTTGTGTGGACGGCAAATTGGTTTATCCCTATCAGATTCCTCAGTCCCTGGCCCTGCGCACGCTACTGCGCCGCTCGACTGCCCAGAAACAGAAAGAAAGGGAGAAGGCTTAATGTGATGGAGGCCAGACAAGGCCTAATGAGATATACGCAGTTTTTTTCCTCTTAAACCACACTTTCATTCACAGTTTCGATTAGTTAGGCTTAAAGGAGCCGAGCGAGGTCTGTCTGGGCAGGTTCTGTGGAGACAGAGCGATGAAAAGTTTGAGGAGAAACGATTCGGAGAAGGAGGAGGAGGAGGAGGAAGAGAGAAAGAGATAAGGAAGTTAGGATTCATGGCCCCTCAAAATCATCAGGGGTAAATGAAAGAGGAAATGCTGCGTTAATCGCTATGGATTCTCATAATTGTTACGATTAAATTTCATAATTGACTAATGGCCAGCTGCGGCTTACATTACACGCAGGATAAATACATCACATTAAACATGCAAGCTGAGAGGAGATGAGGAGAGATTGATGGAGAGATAGCAGGACAGCAGTGGTGTCATTAGGCGTCCGAGCTTCAGCCCTCAGTGTTATTATGGTAAATATAAATATTCTTTCAAAAATAGGAAGAGGTCTAAAGGGCTGGTAATTTTTATTTTGGAAGACGGCTTTATAAGACATTTTCGTTTTCTTTAAAAATCACCAAAACCTTCAAAAGAAAATATAAAATTGAAAAAAAAGAAATAGAGAATGAAATATCAGTTTTACAGAATAATAAAAAGTTGCCAAAAGTTTTTTATGAAAAACATAACACAAAATTGCAGAGAAATTTTAAGGAAAAAAGAAAATCATCAAAACTTTTTAAAATCACAAAAATCACAAAAAAATTAGAGAAAAAAATGCAATTTATTTTCAAAGGAAATTGCCCCCCAAAATTAAAAAAATCACCAAACTTTTTAAGAAAAAAAAGCCAAACATTTTTAATGAAAAAAAAGATTTAAAAGTTAAAAAAAAAATCTGCAAGAATTTCCAGTGAAAATAAAACGGCAAAAGAATTTTTAAGAAAATAAAAATTTTGAAGGAAAAAAATCACACAAAAACCCTGAAAAAAAGCCAAAATTCTTTAACGAAAAATACCAAACACCATAAAGTTTTGATGAAAAAAACAAATATGCAAGAATATTTAAATAAGGAAATAAAGTAGCCAAAAGTTTTAAAAAATCTCCAAAAATTGGTAAAGGAAAAACAGACACCACCAAGAATTAAAAAGAAAAAACATCCCTGCACCTTCAGGCCTTCAGGATAACTAACAACTACTCATACTTTTAACAGAATCAGATTTTATTCTATTTTAGTCAGAATTAAAGTTTGAAAAATAAAAAATCAGGGTAAATATGGTGTCAAAGTGCATAAAAAGCATCAAAATAGAGCCTGTTTAACAATGAGGTTGACCCGTAGACGTGTCTGTCTTCACATCCTACAAACGTCCCTGTAGGACAGGATGGATGGACGGATAGATGGACAGCAGTTTGTGGACGGAGAACGACTCCCGCTTGAAAAAGCTGCAGGGATCTTGGCAGAACATGAGTGTGAGCGACAAAAGCAGAAGGTGTGAGAGCGATGAGAGGAACCGGTGTGGAGATAGAGGAGCGATGAAAAGAACCGAGAGAAAAAAGACGGAGACGGTGGAGCGAGAGACTCACGGCCTCCGGCTGGTATTAGGCCCGCTGCCAGGGAGTGTGTTCCTCCACACTCTGAGAAATACAGGTTCTAAAAGGGTTCATCCTGATCAGCTGAGGTTCTACACAGAACAGTTTGCTTCTGAAGAACCCCTGTTTTTATAGAAAGGGTTCTTTAAGGTTCTTATTAAGACTAATAGTTCCATTAAGAACTAAAACCGTGGTTGGTTGAAGAGAGATCTATGGGTAATGTAGTCAATAACTATTTTTAGAGAACCCCCTCGATGGGTTCTAGATGAAATCTTTGGAATATGAAAGGGTTCTCTGTAGAAATGTAGCCCTTGAGTATATTGGTTCTTGGGAGAACCTCCTGGCTGGGTTTTGATATGCAATTTTCCAAGGTGAGAAGTTCTTGATACAGAACTTTTAGAGAGGCTTCAGTATGGAACCACCATACCTCTCAGAGGTGGTTATTGGTTGAACCTTTCATTGATGGTTCTAGATAATACGCCTTATGTTGGTGTCTTGGTAGATCCCTTTGAAAGGGTTCCAGTTGGAACTCCTGCGTGGGTTCTAGATAAAACCCTGGAAATATGGCAGGGGTTTTCGGTAGAACCTAACAGGTTGTTTTTTGTTTGACACTAAGACGGTGGAAAGAGAGAGTTCTTGGTGGAACCATTGCACCGTTCAAGTTTTCTCTGTAAAACCTTTCATAGGCAGTTCTTGGTGGAACCTTTCACTGATGGTTCTAGACATTACCCTTTATACTGAGTTTGAAAATGAAAGGGTTCTCAGTAGGATCCCTTGGGTGGATTCTAGATGAAATCCTTGGAATATAAAAGGGTTCCCACTCGAATACAATGAGTTGGTGTTTCTTCGCACAAAGGTGTAAAGGTTCTGCAAAGTGTTCTCTATAAGAACCTTGCATAGGGGGTTCTTGGTCGTAGATATTACACTTAATGTTGGTTTCTGGGCAAACCCCTCTTAAAGGCTTCCAGTTCGAACCTTAATAAAAGTTTCTGCAGGGTATCCATAAAGAGTTCTCTCTAGAGCCTTGCATACGTGGTTCTTGGGGGAACCTTACAAAGATGGTTTTAGATATTACCTTTTATGTAGGTTTCTACATAGACCTCTCTTAAAGGCTTCCAGTGCAAACCTTAATAAAAGTTTCTAAAGTGTTCTCTTGTGAGAATGAGCCAAAAGAACCTCATATGGTTCTAGTTAGCACCTTTATTCCTCAGAGTGCCACTGATTTTTTTTTTCCGCATCTCTCGTCATCCCTCACTCTTGAACTCTCTGTCGTTTCTTCTCCTCCGTCCGGGGAAGCAGGCGGTTGTGATGAGCAGATAGCAGGACGGAGAGGAGGCGGCGGCGGCGGCGGCGGCGGCGGGAGGAGGTTGAGGTGGCGGCGGAGGTACGGAGGGAGAGCGAAAGTTGGAGGGTGATTAGAGAGAGATGACAGGTGACATCCATAAAGGGATTAGGGAGCGGGCCTCAAAGACAGGGCCCTAATCCTGGCTTTGTAGCGGCGCAGATAAACAGCTCCACTGATGGCTTGCTCTCTTAAAAAGTGAACATGAGCTACACAAATAACTTCCTAATTCCCCCTTTGTAGAAGTGAGTGCACGCTACTACACAAATAAGTTCCCTAATTCTTCCTTTGTACCAGCGAGCCCGAGAAGCACAAAATAACTTGCTCTCGAGGTGTTTGTGAACAGGATGCTCTGTAAGAGGCGAGAGCTGTTTGTGTGTTTGAGCGGGCGGGCGGGGGGGCGCAGCGGAGATATGTGTCCTGGAAATCGCACTCGGTCGTTGTTGTGACTTTTCAACACTTGTATTCAACAGAAAAGTGGAAATATTGTTATTTTCTCGCTTTTGAAAACACATAAACACACACACACACACACACACACACACACAGGGTTGTCGGTTTGTGGTCTAATTAAGCGTTACCTTAAAGACGGGGAGGGAGTCAAACACGCACACACACACACACACACACACACACCACACACACCTGTGCTGCTCAGACAGGAAAGACCACCAACTGAAAGTCTGGTTTCCCATGTAGGAGCGTGTGTGTGTGTGTGTGTGTGTGTGTGTGTGTGTGTGTGTGTGTGTGTGTGTGTGTGTGTGTGCGTGTGTGTGTGTTCTTGTACATAGGGGACTGTCAATATTTGTGCTGAGACTTTATTTCACCAACAGTCCCTAAAGGTGTCTGCTTTACGCTCCATAATACATATTTATCACACTGCATATTCTACAAGCTTTTCACTTTTTTTTAATTTAACCCTTTAAAACCCAGAAGTGATGTCAGTGTTCTTGGGGTTTTGGGGTTTGTTTTTTTTGTTTGTTTGTTTTCAGCCTTTCACTAGTATTTAAACCTTTAAACCTAGAGTTTCAGTCAGTTTGATTTCTTTCCAAAACATGAAGAGAAAAAAGATACATTGGGAGTAAAAACATTTTCTACAAATTGCAAGAAATTTGTAGATTTTTTTTTTTTTTTTTAATGCAGGGAAAAGTACCCAGAGAGCTATATATGTATTATTAAAGTAATTATAGATTTAAAATTATTTTATAGAATTATTTGAATTTTTAAGCATTTTTTCAGGTCATCTCCATGTTGTTTGTTTGATTTTTGGATTTTTTCAGCTATTTTTCTTGTAATTTTTACTAATATCAGTGTTCATGTGTTGTATTTTTTTAGCCCTTCGTTAGTATTTAAACCTTTAAACCCAGAGTTCATTAGTTTGATTTCTTTCCAAAATATAGAAAAAAGGCCATACAATTGCAAGAGATGTCCAGCAATTTGCAAGAAATTTAGATTTGGAAAATTGTTTTTAAAAAAGCTATGGAAAATATGCCGAGAGAGATTTATATTTATTATTATCATTATTATAGATCTGAAATGATTTTACAGAATTTTTTTAAATTTTTAAGCATATTTTTCAGGTCATTTCTTTTTTGTTGTTCTTGTTTGTTTGTTTCTTTACCTTCCCATTTATGTTTTTGCTGTTTGTCAGCTAATTTTCTTGTACTTTTGACTGAGTTAAATTTTGGGTCATTTCTTGTTAAGTTGCTCATTGCCCTCTTCACATGTTTAAAAAAAATAAGCCAGTTTTGCTCAGGTTGCAAAGGGTTAAATAATGTAGTTAATATATCTTTCTTTAAATCATTATTCATTTGTTGAACGTTTTGAACAAACTGAAAGCTTCTGTCTCAGTGTTAAAATGCTAAAGTTCCTCAAAACTAAAACCACATTTCCCATAAAGCTTCCTGTCACAAACAGCACTCAGAGGTGTGACGTTTTTTCACATTTCAATATTTTAACTTTAAGATATGGTATGTAAAAACAGGAACAGTATTACTCAACTTATGGCCCATGGGCCAAATCTGGCCCCTGAAAAGGTGCCGGGTGGCCCCCAATCATTTACTAATTCACAAAAAAAATAAAGTGATTGGGAATTGTTTTTTGTACTTTTAGTCTCCATAAGGTGTCAGAGACATGTTGATCAAAAAAAGAGCCGGTGGAGGATCCCCCACACCCCCGACAGAGGACACAGCTGAGACACTAATGTCCTAAAATCATAGAAACATCCTGAAATCCCAGAAATGTGCTAAAATCCTAAAAACATCCAAAAATCCAAGAAACGTCCTTAAATAAGAGAAATGTCCTAAAATTAAAAAAAATGTCCTCAAATGCAAGAAACATTCCTAAATCCTAGAAACGTCTTAAAATCCTGGAAATTTCCAAAAATTAGAGAATGTTTCTTAAATCTGAGAAATGTCCTAAAATTATTTTTTTTAAATCCTCTTCCAATAAATATCCAAATAATGTCCTAAAATGCTAAAAAAAAAAAAAAAAAAAAAAACGTACTAAAATCTGAAAAAAAAATACAAGTAAAAGGCCAAGAAATGTCCTTTGATCCTAGAGGCATGAGTGGAGCTTCTGGGTTTGGCCCCTGGCCTGCTGTCATTTTACAGAAGTGGCCCCCACAGCAGAGCCGGTTGAGTGTGTGATTTAAAGCATTTTGGGGTCGATAACTTTGCTGTAGATTTATTGTCCTGATTTCAGGACTAAAATCAGAACAGCCACAGTTTAGCTTTAGACTGTTGCCTTGTTCACCATCAGCGGGTGCTGAAAGTTTTGAGTCCCTCAGTCACAGCGGCCTGTCGGGGCCTCCGACAGCCTGGCGGGGTCGGACCAGTCTGATGGCGTTGTGATTAGGCGGCGGCCTATCAGAGTGGCGGTGATAGGCGCGTCGCTCCCTCTGGCCTTCTCTTTCTTCCTTTAAATATGCATGGTCAAATCTCTATCAGCTATTTCACACTCTCCCTTTCATCAGCCTCCATTACCTGGTAATGAATAGATCCCTGCTCTTTCTTCTCTCGCCTTTCTGTTAACTTCATGCAAATTCGGCTGTAGTCTCTGGCGCGGCGGCGGCGACTTTGTGAGGTGTAAAGTAGAGGAGAGCAGGAGGGGAGGTCTGGATAATGACTTCATTTTCTCTTTCATGGCGCTTTGAGAGCGTCGGCGGCAGGATTCCTCCCCTGAAGCGCTGAGTTGGTGACACAGATACCGAGTCCGTCGTGTCATCGAGACACGGGGTCTCACTCTCAAGCAGGGCCGGATCTAAGCGTGGGTATGGGTGGGCAGTGCCCCCCCAAGTGCTCCGACTGCCCCACTAACACCAAACATAACCAATTTTAGCCCCGAAAATATTCTCACTTTGAGCAGCTATTGTCACTTATGCAAGGATACTCAACTTACCCTGACACGTTTGATTTTGGGACATTTCTGGGATTTTAGCACATTTCCAGGATTTAGGAAGTTTCTAGGATTTAAGGACATTTGTATGATTTTGGGATGTTTTTAGGATTTTAAGAAGTTTCTGGTTTCAAGACGGGGCTTGTGGGGGATCCTCCACTGGCAAATTTTTGATCACCAAGCTCTATTTTGATGCTTTTTTCTGCACCCTGCACCTCATGGAGACTGAACGTACAAAAACAATTCCCAGTGTGAATCTCTTTATTTTTATTATGAATTAGAAAACAGTTGGGGGGCCACCTGGCACCCTATCAGGGGCCAAAGTTTAGTTTCACTGCCATAATGCATAAAAAGCACCAAACTGGAGCTTGTTTATGAAAGACGGATCTGCTGAGGTCATATCGAAGCCTCAAATGTTCTCAAATCTAAAAAACAAGCGGCATTTAGCTTTGGATAAAAATGTAAAACAGTTCACATTTTAGCACACAGTCTGAAAGAATAACTCCTAATAATAAGCAGATATCTGTTACTGCCCCCTCCTCATATAAAACAGTCTCGCGCCGGGCCTGACAGATAGTATAACATAAAAAGGCTAAAAGAAGCGTGATGAGATGTGTGGGATTGATGCAGAAACAGGTCAAGCATTGATCGTACGGCTATTTTGAGGATTTTTTTTAAACGCATTGATACTGAAGTTGAGTGTGGGTGTGACCAGGGAACGGGAGAAAAATAAGCAAACAGCGGCTTCACGCAGACGCATAAACACACACATCCCTGTCACACTCCCGTGTTACACACTCACACACACACACACCTCAGCCCCCTCTAATAATCCGCTAATCCTGTTTATCATCAGCCAGCTCTTCTTAGTGCGAGCGATACATGAGAGAAATCACACTCACAAACACACTCCAATGTGCAGAGCTGAGATACAGTATAAATACACACATCTCTATTTCTTGATTTCTTCCTCAATCTTCACTCCGTTTTGCTATTTTTCCTCCGCGCTCTGTTATGCATCAGCTCTGCAGTTACACATCACAATCCCACATCAATGCCCAGCCTCTCGGAAATACGAGTGTTTGCTTCTTGCTTCTGTGTCTGAAGAGTTTTACTAAGCTGTGGAGAGCTCACTTCTTCAACCCCCCCTCCTCCTCCTCGTTGCTTTTTAACTCCACATGCTCACAAAAATTGAGATACTTCCTTGCGGGACGCTGCAAGTAAATTTGGCCTTAAACTGCAGCTGAACTTTTTCTTCCTTCCTAAAGAAAAAGCACATTTTCTACGATATCCCGCTCTGAAAATAGGAATATAAGGTATAATCACAGATGATCCTGCCTCGGCTACCTAAGAAGGCAATAAATCTATATTTTTCATATTTCTCTTTTGGGATGCTGATTCTAGTGAGGGCTAAGTAAGTTGTAAATATAGCCATAATCGCCGTCTCTCATTTCATAAGGTAATCTTCGGCGCTTAAGGGGTCATTGGAGGAATTGCTGTTTGGTTGTCGAGAAGCACAGAGCAGGTTTACTGAGTCTCGCATTGTGGACGTCTTGCACGGCGTGTCTGTGAAGGAAAATGGACTGGAGGAGGACAAGGATAGAGGAGGGAAACGCCTCCGTTTACAAAGACGAAAAGTAGCTCAACACGGCGTGATTCTATGACGGCGGCTCTGCAAGTTTTAGCTTCGTGACCTGTAGAACTTTAAAGTAGAGCGGCAGAGAGTTTGGTTTGACACCTGAGACAAAATGCAACGTCAAATTTGTGATGTGAAGTGCTATGTCTGGTTTCCTAAGTGCAATGATGCATGGCAAAGTGAGACAACGTTTGTAAGACCTAACAATCAGGGGGCCAGATTCAGCCTGTGGGCCATAAGTTGAGTACCGCTGCTGTGCACAGAGAAGTGTAGTATGACAAATATGACACTTAGAAATGAAAGTGTTCAAATTCTCACTGACTCATTTGCGCCAAGTTGCTGTCAGATTTTCCTCGATTAAAACTTCTGCGCCGGGCGCCGCCTCTCTAATTAATGTGACTGATGGCTTGGCAGCGGGTGAGCTGTTTAGCTGCTTATCTGTTGCCACCATCAACACCTACTTCATGACAAATTACATCCACAACTTGACCAGGAGAGATGGAGGCGGCGATAAAACTGCCTGCAGAGCCTTCCAGCTTCTGCAGAGAAAAACAGTCAGAAAGACAACCAGCATCAGCTTTTCTGCTGTAATGTGTTTTCTCTTAAGACTGCGACACTTTGATGTCAGTCCCAGTCTGCTCAGGGGCCTCAGGGGCCACAGAGGAGCAGAGAGCACAGAGCTCTGGTCACTTTGGGCTACCTTTAAACACCGGGGGGCCGTTCCATTTCCTGAGTTCAGGAAGCCCACGTTTGAGGAAGCTCCGTGGGTTCGATTTCTCTCATTTCCTCCTCTGACACCGTTCCTGGTTGGAGTGCAGGAATGCAGGCGGGAAGCACCTCAGCGGCATCCTGTAGACCTGTGATAGTCAACTTACGGCCCGCGGGCCAAATCTGGCCCCCGATAGATGTCAGGTGGCCCTCCAGCCATTTTCAGATTCACTATGAAAATAAAGTGATTGACACTGGGAATTGTTTTTGTCCTTTTAGTGTCCATAAGGTGCCAGAGTGCATAAAACAGCATCAAAATAGAGAGTATTGATCAAAATAGGGGCCAAGAGAGGACCCTCCACACCCCCCACAGAGGTCCTAGATAAGATCGAAATTTACTAAAATCAAAAAAGTCCTAAAATCCAAGAAATGTCCTGAAATCCAAGATATCCTTAAATTATAGAAACGTCATAAAATCGTAGAAGTGTATCCAAAAAAATTCCTTCTATCCTAGAATTATAAATATGAATCAAGAAATGTCCTAAAATCCTACAAACATCTTAAAATACTAGAAACGTCCTAAAATCCTATAGACATCCTAAAACTGTAGAAACATGTATGTGGCCGCTGCCTCCTGTCCTCCTGTCAATTTATAAAAGTGGCCCCCAAAGCAAAGCAAGAAAAGTCTCCCTGCAGTGGACATTTCTTGACTCGGAGGAATAAGACATCAGCGGAGCGGCGGTCGCTTCATTTCTTGTGGCTGGAACCTGGAGGTGAGACGCCTCGCCATCAGCATGTGTACTCAGTCACAATTATGCTTCTGAGATACTTTCTAAACTTTAATAAGTGAAAAAGAGAAGGCAAGACGGTGTTAAATACAGCACACGGACCATCTAAGCTGACATAACCCTATTATACACACACGCACACACACACACACACACACACACACACACACACACACACACACACACACACACACACAGAGTAATTTCCTCAGATGGCCTGTAATCTTGCAGGCCTCCATCTCGGCGGCTTAGCCCAGTGGACTGGGGCAGCCGCTGCCAGCTTTCTGCCCAGGGCGGGGGGCCCGGAGGGGGGGCACAGGGGAGCCGCGGGGCCTGGAGGAGCCCCACATGGATTGTATTTGGGAGCCTGAGGCATGAAATGGAATAGGTTTAATCTGTTATCACCTGCAGGGGAGTGTCGGGGCCAGCCACTGACAGATATAGCGGTTGAGGTTGTGGCGGCGGTGGTGGTGGCGGTGGGGGGGTCGCAGCACCTCGGTCCCCGCTGGTAAATGAAATATCAGCCACTACAGGCGGAGAGTGATATTAGTTTAATTTCTCTGAAGCTCACCTCCTCTGCCTCCCTGCCTCTCTCTCCTCCTCTTTCTCTCCATCACATTCAACAGACAACTCAACTCCAAAGTGAAGAAATCGCCCCAAAATTTGCAGAATATTAGTAAAATGTTAAAAAAAAAACCAACTTATAATAAGAAAACAAAACAGAAAGAAAAGAAAAAAATACATAGAAAATTACCTGAAAAAAAGTGTGAAGATGTTTTATTATTATAAAGACCTTTTCTCTGTAGCATAGTAACATGATAACATCGCAATTAAAATAAAATTATGTGAATAAAAAAGCATAAAATTACAGCTTGTTTTTCAAAAAAGTGTCCATGGAGATCCCCTGCATCCCCAACAGAGGGTCCTAACCACACCCCTAATGTCCTAAAATCAGAAAAACATCCCAAAATCCTTTAAATGTTCTACCATTAAAGAAATGTCCTAAAATCTCAGAAATGTCCAGAAGAATCCAAGAAAGGCCCTAAAATCTTAGAAATGTCGTAAAATCTAAAAAATATCCTACAAATATTTGAAAATGTTGGATATGTCCTAAAATCCTACATACACCCTAAAAACAAAAAACGTCCTAAAATCCGAGAAATGTCTTAAAATCCAACAAATATCAAACAATCCTAGCAATGTGCTAAAATCTAGAAATGTCCTAAAATCCGAAAATGTCTCAAAATCTAGAAATGTCCTAAAATCCGAAAATGTCTCAAAATCTAGAAATGTCCTAAAATCCCACCAACATTCTAAAAACCAGGAAATGCACTAAAAATAATAAAAAATAATTTTAAAAAATAATAATTTTAGGATATTTCTACAATCTTTTAGTACCTTTCTTCTGTCAGGGTGTTTCAAGTATTTTAGGACATTAGTGTCTCATCTGTGTCCTCTGTCGGGGGTGTGGGGGATCCTCCTCTGGCTCTTTTTTTGGCCCAAAGAAGCTCTATTTTGATGCTGTTTTATGCACTCTGGCACCTTATGGAGAGTAAAGTACAAAAACAATTCACAGTGTGAATCACTTTATTTTTAATGTGAATGAGAAAACAGTTTAGGGGCCACATGGCATCCTATCAGGGGCCAGATTCAGCCTGTGGGCCGTAAGTTGAGTACCGCTGCTGTGCACAGAGAAGTGTAGTATGACAAATATGACACTTTGAAATGAAAGTGTTCAAATTCTCACTGACTCATTTGCGCCAAGTTGCTGTCAGATTTTCCTCGATTAAAACTTCTGCGCCGGGCGCCGCCTCTCTAATTAATGTGACTGATGGCTTGGCAGCGGGTGAGCTGTTTAGCTGCTTATCTGTTGCCACCATCAACACCTACTTCATGACAAATTACATCCACAACTTGACCAGGAGAGATGTTGAAACCTGAAAACATCCTAAAATCCTAAAAATGTGCTAAAATCCTAGAAACATCCCAAAAACCTGAAAACATCCTAAAATCCTAAAAATGTGCTAAAATTCGAGACATGTCCCAAAATCTGAAAAAAAAAACTAAAACCTGAGAAACATACTGAGATGTATGTCTTAAAATCCCAGAAATGTCCTAAAATTCTAGAAACGTCCTAAATTCTGGTATTTTCTGGTTGATTCCACAGAGGTCATGAAATGCCAAAAGTGAAATTCAAAAGTGTCCTGAAATCTGAAAAATGTCCTAAAATCCAAGAAATATCCGATAATTCGATAAATCCTAGAAACATCTTTAAAACAAAAAAATGTCCAAAAATCATAGAAACAATAAAAATAAAAACAACAATAAAAATGTGGATTTTTTTAGCACTTTCTTGAAGTCAGTCTTGGAGTTTTTTAATGCTTATTTTCAAGTAATTTTCTTGTAAAGTTTTGCTGATTTCTTGCTATTTTTTGGGCCATTTCTTGTTAAGTTTCTCGCCGCTGTCTTTGAATGTTTTTGATCAAAATTAAGCCAGTTTATATGAAAGGGTTTGAGCCAGTAGCTGCATTTTCGTATATGGATCTCTCCTCTGCATGAACTCTGCTCAGGTTTGAGGATAAAAATTCACATTAACTTGCAGTAGTTTGTTGACGCTGACGTCTCGACCACAACTTCCTGTGAAGGAGGGAGAGAGAGGTCTGGTTTGACACTCAGGGGGCGTCGCAGAGGTTGAAGGGAGGCAGCGTTTGTTTGAAAGCCGCTCTCACACTCCTTGAAGTGGCTCTGCGTCTCTGCTACTGTACTGAGAAGAAGACTTGAAGGGTAGGAGTGGGTGAAGGTTACGAGGTAGACATCGGCACCCGGGGGAGGGAGAAAATGTTGGGAAATTGTGGCATAATAACTACCTGTAACAGAAGAAGCTTCCTCTGCCATCACATTAACCTCTGTGTGAGTCCCAGCCTGCAGCTCTCTGGGATATGCCTCATGATTTAGGATGTTATTGCTCAATTTTTCCTCCGCAAGACAATAAACCACATCCCCTTTATTAATGTATTCACACTCTCCTGCTTCATATCTATATCAGAGGTAGTGTTGTTGTGGGGTGTTTGTTTGTTATGGTAAAATTGTGTGCAGCCTGGCAGATTGTACCACTGGAAGTGGCATATTCACTTCTTTTTTTTTTTGTGCGAGGCAAGTCATTTTTCGGTTTAAGCTGACATAGCTCTAAAAATAGGTGTGGTTGGGAGGTTGATATTCTCACCTACGCATATTTACAGACTCCTACTTCTCACACACACTCACACACACAGATACAGTACATTCACACAAACTGCTCCACTTTGCCGGCAGCCCACGCCGCACTAACAGATGTGCCACACGAGACTGAAAATATTCCATTTCACACATTTTTGCTCAAATTTATTGTTGTTGAGTAACACCGGGCGGCCTTTAAAGGCTCGTGACACCCAAAAAAATCTCACTCAAGTCAGGGTGAAAAATACGCTCAGCTGCAAACGGATACAAAATATACACACACTATGTCAGTGATACTAAACATAGGGCCTGCGGGCCAAAGCTGGCCCCTGATAGGGAGCACAGTGACCCCTAAACTGTTCACACGGCGGCGAGGCAAAGCTAACAGGGCGGCTTGCATCACCGCGCTGCTATGGGGACAGCACAGCGGGTCCAGTGTTGTGATTGCAATCAAGCATCCCCAGACAACTATCACAACCTACTAATTACAGGATTAGGTGATCAAACAAGGCTCCTCCAGCTCCAGCGCCAGCCGCACTGCGTATTTTGGCACGTGTGGCTGTGTACCTGTCAGTCTCGCTGAGCGAAGTGCAAACAGCTGCAGATTCTGGGGAAAAAAACACAAAGATGATCATATAATCAGCTCTAATATGACTTTCTTCCTGTATGACAATTTCCAGTGAAATTCCCTGGAGTTAATCATTTATTTTTGTTAGCACAGGAACAAGTCAGCGGAGCATTGTGTCTCCATTTAGAGAGTTATTTGTCACACATGGCGGTGATGACAGGCGAATGACGCATCTTGCTCAACGGCTGTCTAATGCATTGCAAATGAAGCCTGAGGAGGACAGGTAGGCAGGAGCGTGGGCGGCGGAGGGCAGGGGCCGACCCGGCTGCATGACATATAGCTGGTAAATGGATGACTAGTGTTACAGTAGCATGATACCGTATCAACTCTCACGCTATCTGCATCCAGATCATATGAGGAAACTCCGACCAAGAACAACAAGATTAGTCAGTAATCAGATGTGATGTGATACTCCGAACACGCCGCCGAGGAGCCAGACAGGCTGTTTGAAAAGCTGCAAGAATGTCGGAGCAGGTAGACGAACTGAAGGCCAACGCAGAAATGTGCTGCTGTGGTGACAAAGACAAATTCACAGGTCTAACATGCCATATGTAGCCAAAAGTGCCAAAACCTGCAGTTCCTGTAATACTTAACTTACAGGCCAAGGGCCAAATCTGGCCCGTGATAGGGTGCCGGGTGGCTCCCCGAACATTTTAAAATGTTACATAAAAATTAAGTGATTGACACTGTGAATAGTTTTTGTACTTTTAGTCTCCATAATGTGTCAGAGTGCATAAAACAGCATCAAAATAGAGCTTGTTGATCAAAAAAGTGCCAGTGGAGGATCCCCCACACCCCAGACAGAGGTCCTAGATAAGACCCCAATGTCCTAAAATCATAGAAATGCCCTAAATTCCTTGAAATGTCTTAACTTCCTCAAAACGTTCTAAAATTCTAGAAATGTCCTAAATTCTAAGAAACATCCTGAACTTCTTGAAATGTACTTAAATCCTAGAAAAATTCTTAAATCCAAGAAATGTCCTAAAATCCCAGAAATGTCCTAAAATCTCAGAAACTCAGAAAGAAATGTTCCCTATATAATACTACAATTAGAAAATGATTTAAGAAAAGAAAATGAGCTAAGAATGTAGAGGGGAAAAAGAAAGCTAATGAAAACCTGTATTTATAATGATCATGATTACATTTTTAAAATTATGTTACAATTTATGTTACAATATTCTTAGATTTTTTTAGTCACTTTTCTCAAGTCATGTTTTTCTTTTTTTAACTTTATTTTTACTTATTTATTTACTTATTTATTATTATTATTATTATTATTATTATTATTATTAGTAGTAGTAGTAGTAGTAGTAGTAGTATTAGTATTAGTATTAGTATTAGTATTAGTATTAGTATTATTTTCACTAATTTTCAGGTAATTTTTCTCAGATTTTTTTCTTAATTTCTTTTAAATTTTTTGGGTAGTTTCCTCTCGTCTCCACTTGCCTTCTTCCCATGTTAAAAACTTGAATAATAAATAAATAAAGCCTCCATAATTTAACCATAGTAACAACAACATGTGATCAAATACTTGAAATTTAATGTATATAAACACCACAGAGTAAAATCTCAGTGTTAAAATATTATTAAATGAAGTTATCGTGCATTGTTTAACCAATCGCTTTGTGGTTCCGTCCTCATTGTCCAATCAGATTGTTTATCCCGCCCATGACGTATCAAGTTTGGTTGAGTTGAGGTGAAAGGTCAGAGCGTTAGTGTTGGTTGACTCTGAGCGGTACACATGGAAACAAACGGAGCTGAAAAAAGCAACAAAAAACTCCGTTAAAGTTAAAGTTGTGTTTCAGTGTGTTGATATTTGTTTGTTGATATTATAAACCACCGTGTGGATGAAGTAGAGCGCGTGCACGGAGCCCTGACGCGCTCTTTAAAGCGAATTTGCCCACCGGTGAGTCGTATCAGCCGCTAGCCGCGATGCTAACTTTCACCATGTTAAACCCCATTTGTTTGTGCTTAAAACGTTAGCGGCTAACGTCCGCTAGCTTCAGTGCTAAATTAAGGATCCCAGTGGGGGATTCTCGAGCTGTTAGCGACTGAAAACATTTAATATGTTTTTAAAAAATCGTGTCAATAAGCTGAAAGTGCTGTTATGTCGGTAAGTTTTAGTTTTAGTTTTATGTTCGCGTTTCCGGTGCGTAGCCGTTTTTTTCCGTTAGCATCAGTGTTTGACAGTAAGCTAATCCTCTTTCAGAGAGAAATTGGGGAATAAAACACGTGGGACCAAACATTTGTTTAAACTCAGATGGTAAAAAACGATCGTATGTCTTTATTTTGTGATAGTTATCTCTATCTAGTTTGCCTTTTTTAATCAAACGTATTAGCCGTTAGCTTACTTTGCTATGCTAACATAACAGAACCAGAGCAAGCTAAAGGTAAACATTCACTGCCTCTAAAACAGGATTTATTCATTACTTATTTATTTACTCAACTAACGAATATCTTTTGCCATTTCTAATGTTGATTTTTTAAATTTAAATTTTTAAAAATATTTTAGTAACTGATTTTACCTTTGACATCTGTTCTCTTTACTCTTTTCATTTAAGTATGTTAGTATGTTTTTACATTTTATTGCTCTGTAAAGTACTTTGAATTGCCCTGTTTTATGAAATGTGCTATACAAATATAGCTGCCTTTCCTGTGAATTTCAGGGACATGAACTTTACCTAGCTGAAGGTAAACACCTGCTTCTGAAGGATGATTTATCTGTTATTTCTTTAGGCTCATAAAAAGTTTCACATAATTCTGTTTTAACATAAAACAAATTCAAGTACGTATATTTATTCAAGTACTGAGTATCTTTTGATATTTTTAATGTTGATTGTTTGTTTCTTTTTTATGTTGACTTTTATGGGTATTTCTTCTTCTTTTCTTTTAATGTAGGCAGTTGTTGAAGCTAAACAGTCTGATTGTTAGTAACATTACAGACGCAGACGGATCAGCAGACACCAGAGCTCCTCCAGAAAATTAAAGAACATGTTAATGTTTTATTTTATATTATGCACCTTAACTGCTGTTTTATAGCAGTATTCACTACAAGTGTCTCTATACTAGTTGTTATGTCTATGAGTGAAATTGTGATTTTTGAAATTTAATTACAAATGTTGTACGGCAGAAGTTTTGTATTGGAGTTCACTTTCTTTCTTCTCTAGCTCATAAAATCAGCATAAAGGTAACAATCTGACCTCATTTACAGGGTGAGACCATCGAAGACGAGCCGAGTTCGGAGGAAATCTCAGAGCCATCAGAGGAGGATCCAGAGATTTTGGAGACGATTTCAGAGAGAACCATTTTCCTGTACGGGATGAGGAACCCAGAATCTGCTGCTGCAGTGAGGAGGTAGGACTGAACTGTGCACACACACACACCTCTGAGACAATATCCAAAGATGGTCTTCAGATAGTTTCCTCAAATTTGGCACAAACGTTCACTTTGACTCAAGAATGAACTGATTAGAATCTGGTCATTGAAGATAAAAGGTCAAGGTGACCTCGTAAAACATGTTTTAGGCCATAAATCGAGAAGTTATACTGTCAAATTTTACACAAATGTCATAAAGGTTGAAATAATGAAACATTTTATATGTCACTGAAGGCAAACTTAGTTTATGTGGACATATACATTTATAACATTTATTTTGTCGCAAATGTATGTTCATGAAGTTATGAAATATTCCCAGTATTGCTGTCATGTTGTCAATAATATTGTTATCTCAAAAATACCCTGAAATCTTGAGGTATTATTTACGGCCATATTTCCCACCCCTACATCATACCTTCCTCTGTAACAGTCTCACACTGGAGTCGGATGGAGAGCTGTGATTTTTGAAGCAACATTGAACCATTTACGCGAGTCTTTAATATTTTTTAATGTACGCACAATTTGTATTTTTAGTTTTTTATTTTCCAAGTGGATCTATGAATACTTTACATTGTAATTTGAAGTCAGCTGTTGAACATACTTTGGGAATGTCACCTGGTTATCATTTTTCTAAGCTTTCAGTATGTGCAATCGATATCTATATTTGAGTTTTGGGTTTCTGTTTCCGTTTGAGTTTCTCTCTGTGGTCCTCGGCTCTTGTCATTCCTCAAATTTGCACGGACCTGTTACATCCCTTTTCTGCTCTTACATTTACAGTTAGAGCAAACATTGGTGAGTTTTAGCTGTAAGTCAGACCCAGACTCAGCTGAATACTCGCTAACTACTCGAATTAATACTCGAACTAGCAGACATATCGTGGTAGTTACGTGTTTTGTGCTGTGGCTCTGTAGGTGGAGCGGATTGTCCAGTAATTGGAAGGTTGGTGGTTCGATCCCCAGTTTGTTCAGTCGGCATGTAAAAGTATTTTGACGGTTCCATCAGTGTGTGAATATGTGTGAATGTTAAAAAACTGAGTAGCAGGTGTCACCTTGTAGATTTGGACACCAGTGTGTGAATGTGTGTGTGACTGTGACTTGTAGCACAAAAATGTTATGAATGGTCGGAAGACCAGAAAGGTGCTATACATGTGCAGATCCATTAATGAGGGGTTGACTGATAATGGTTTTTCAGGGCTGATACAGATACCGATTATTAGTACTTAATGAGACCAATAACTGATTTTTGGAACCGATGTGCATTTTCAATAAAAAAGAAAGTCTTTCTTTCAGTATTTAGAATTTGCAATATAACAAACTCCAACTCAAAACTTGGTATAAATGCCTTTAGCACAAGTTGAATCACAACTGTAATGTATATACCAAGTTGCCAGCAACTTTTATTTATTTTTTAAAAAGTTCAGTGAAAATGTAAACGATAAATGAATAAATAAAAATAGCCCCTAGGGGTTTTATAACGTAAAAGCTACTCCCACTGACACTTTCTTTGCTCTTTTTGATCAATACATTTTATCAGTGATCATTAAAATGAAATACCGATACAGATAATCAGCAAAATGCCATATATCGACCCCGATAATGCTAGGCTGTATGCTTCTGTCGACCCCTACCATGTACCATTTCTTCATGTTGTTTGTCAGCTTTTTGGCTGACAGGCGGCGGCTGACACCACATAAGTATTTGTGAAAAATGCAATAATATCTTCTTAAATGCAATAGCATTATGTTGTTTTCTGTACTGTAAAAACTCAGTCTGAACTAACTGAGCTCAAACTGTCAAACTCAGCAGCCCTAATCGAATATACATGAAGATTCTGTTACTGGGTTGCATATTTCTCTCTTCAAATTTTTTTCAATGCATGGTAAGGAAACTTTATTGTTAGAGCACATTGCATTGCAAAGAAACCCAACGTGCTTTGCATTTAAAAAAGAGAAAGAGGCAAAAAAAAACCTCAAACATCAAGCAAATACCATGAAGTGGTACACAAGAAACACGTTTTAGCTCACCGCTTAACTGAGATTGTTTGTTGCCAGACAGTTTTCGGATAAGCTTGTATTAAGTCAGCCACCAACAACATATTGGCGTTGGCAATCGGCCAAAATGAGTTAGAAAATATTGGCACATATTAGCAAAAATACCAAATTGTACATCCCTAACAGTAACTTAAGCTGTGTAAGTAAGTGTACTAAAGGTGCATGAAGCAACCATCTAAGTGCCATCTGGGCTCCCTAACCAAAGATTGGCACAAGCACCGGCCCGTCTGTAAACAAATATCCTCCCCGTCTTGTTTCTTAAGTAGTTCCTGCCGTTGGAGATTCTTTCTTTTAAAAGCAAAACAGTGTGTAACCACTTCCTTGATGCTGGTCCAAGAGCTTTGCTGTGACACAGACAAAATGCCATGGAGTGATTAATGTCCCCATACCCTCGCCATGACATCATGACAGCAGAGCAGAGTGTGTGACATGCAACGCAGCAGCGCCCTGACCTCCAGACAGACTGTGCACAGACGGACCTGCCACATGCACAACGTGTCCGCACATAATCTGTCCCGAGCCTCGGGGGGGGCGAGGGGATGGAAAAGGAGCTTGCATGTTATTGTGCATGTGTGTGACAGCTCAGCGATGAGGGCAGGCTGCTGACGAGTCTTTCTCAGCAGCTCGGGCCCGGCTGTTTGGAGTGTAAACATGTCAGAAAGTGTGAGAAAGCCTTTGTGTGCGCGACGACGACGGGCTCCTTTGTTTTGGTTCTCAGGGTAATAATAGCTGATGATGAGCCAGGTTAACTTAGCCGGTTTGCGGGTGTGCAGGTGGTTACAGACGAGGGCTGAAGGCGTGAAAACGGTAAAACTGGTCTGCCAGAGCGGGAGACACTTGAGGCGTCTTTTCAAAGCAGGTTTACTGATCCAAGCCCGAATCTAGTCTGCTATGAATGCAGGGGCAGTAAGAGATGTTGGTTTATGAGTTATTCTTTAGGACTGCATGCTATAATGTGAACTGTTGTTTTATCCTAAGATAAATGGCCATTGCTGTTAAGAATTTTGGGACATTTGGGGCTTAGATGTGACCGCAGTAGGGGGAAAATGTTCTTATAAAAACAAGCTCTATTTTGGTGCTCTTTAATTTAAGAACCGCAGGCTGAATCTGGCCCCCAATAGGGTGCCAGGTGGCCCTCCAGATATTTTTTTAATTCACAATAAAAATTAAGTGATTGACACTGAGAATTGTTTTGTACTTTTAGTGTTCATAAAGTGCCAGAGTGCATAAAACAGCATCAAAATAAAGCTTGTTTATAAAAAAAGTACCAGTGGAGGATTCCCCACACCTCCAGACAGGGGTCCTAGATAAGATCCTAAAAATGTCCTAAAATCCTACAAATATCCTAAAATCCTACAAATGTCCTACAATCTGAGAAACATCCTTAAATCTCTGAAATGTTTTAAAATCTGAGAAACGTCTAAAAATCCTAGAAACATCCTAAAATCCTGGACGTGTCCTAAAATCCTAGAAATGTCGTACAATCCTAGAAATGCCCTAAAATCATAGAAATGTCCTAAAATCTGAGAAACATTGTAAAATCCTTTAAATTCTAGAAATGTGCTAGAATCCTACAAATCTCCCGAAGTCCTGAAAACATCCTTAAACCCGAGAAAAGTAAAATATTACCAATGTCCAAAAATCCTCGAAACACCCTATAAATGTCCTATAAATGCGCTAAAATCTGAGAAACTTTTTTAAAATACTAGAAATGACCTAAAATCCTATAAATGTCCTGAAGTCCTAGAAACATCCTAAAATCTTAGAAGCGTCCTAAAATCCAAGAAATGTCGTAAAATCCTTGAATCGTTTTTGCAAAACATGTTTACTTATCAGACATAAAGAAATAACAAAAACACATTTTCAAAAGCTTCTATCAAAATGAATCCCACATTTTCCATCATCAAAAAGAGATGGTGGTGAAACAAGATAACAGGATGCACTTTGATGTCTGAAACGTTTCTTCCGCATTCAAGGAAAATTAGTCGAAACAAACACGCAGACGACTCCCTGAAAGCAACAGCGACTGATAACGCCTCACTCTGCTGCTAAATCAAGCCCATCAAACCTCTATAACGTCCACTATACATAATTATAGAATGACATAATCACATTATGTCATGGTACATTACTAAACCTCGTTAGCCCATTAGCTCCTAGCGGCCGTCACGGAAAGGCCCCGCCCTTTCCTGCACTCCCACTCACTCGGAGAGGAAGCAGGAAGCCGCTCGCATGTCAGTCATCCCCGGACAGGAAGTGCCTGGGACATGGCCACCCTTTAATGCTGCAATTATTGTAACTATTGTTTGGATTGATAATCACGCTCATTACGGAGAGATGTGGGGGGAGAGGAAGGAAGCTGGAAGCTCTTAGGCTCCGTGTTTAAAGCCACGCTTTGCTCGGGGTGAAGGGAGGGAACGCGCAGCTCCGCAGGGATGTGTTGCCGCTTGGGTGCATGGGAAAGCTTGTTTGTTCGAAGAGTTTGCATTTGATCTGGGGTTCTCAGAGCAATTATCTGGGCCGCTGCTTCCAGGGAGAGCAGCGATTAAACACGAGCTAGGGGTCAGGATAGGACAGCACTCAGGCCGGCTGCAGAGGAACCGAATATTCTCTGAAATAAACAAGAAGAAAGTAAAGATTCAGATGGAAACCTCACTACATGGAGTTACTGATCAGCTCCACCAAACAGGAGATAACTGCCTTGATTTCTCTCAAAAACATGGCAAGAAGGCATGAGCAGCTTAACGAGATATGACCCGAAAATTAATGAATAAAAATGAAAAAAAATACCTTACCATTCTCTATCTATCTATCTATCTATCTATCTATCTATCTCTCTATCTCTCTATCTCTCTGTCTGTCTGTGTCTGTCTGTCTGTCTGTCTATTTATCTATATCCTCGAGATTTTTCAAATCCAACGATAATTTCTTTACATCTTTCTTTCTTTCTTTCTTTCTTTTTACAGTTTCTGGCTAAAACAAATAAAAATGTTTAAAGAAAACATGACATCCTTAAGAATCAGCTGTAAAATAAATCTAAGATACAGCCATTTAAAGTTGCATGCCCTTCCCTGAACCGAAAAAACCCCCAAAACATAAGTCCGTCCCCAGTGCTTACATTTTTTTTGTCATGCATCCCCTTTTTGTGCCAACATGTCCCCTCTCATAAAAACAGTCCCTAATAATGGTAAAAAGCCCCAGATTCAGAGGTGCAGATCAAGCCCCCATTTCCTTCCAGTCCTAAATGCCTCTGGTCACAGGTAATTAATGTTTTATTTTAGGGATCACAAACCAAAAATGATGGACCACTGTTTGAAAGATTGAAAGAAAAAAATGTTAAAATGAGGCACTGAGTTAGTCTTTATGAACTGAAGAAAACAAAGCAGAGGTGTAAAGAGAACAAATGAAAAGTAAACAGACGAGCATAAAAAAATTTAAAAAAAAGAAACCATGGAGGGAAGACACTTATAATAATAACAGTACAGTCATGGAGCTCATAAAAGAGCTGGAACTGCTGCTTGTTCTGCCAACTTTTCCTCTGTGTGTGTGTGTGTGTGTGTGTGTGTGTGTGTGTGCACTCGCGCATATATATAACAGGGAACATACTCATCTTTACACAGTCACCAACAGGGAGCAAGCAAAACTAACAGGGGACATTTTTTAAGTCCCCACTTGGACATGCTCTAAATCATCATAAAATCATGTGTTATGGCCTCTGGTGAAATTTTTCAGATTTTGCCAAGAGGGGACCAAAGTGTGTGTGAGTGTTTATATCCATATTCAGAGCTCTCCCTCCTGGTTGGAGCTGGTATTTGAACGACCCATTCACACACGTCGCTTTCTTCTCCTCTCCCCAGCAGCCTTTCAGACTGCAGATGGGCCGTTAAACAGGCTTTAGTAATGTTAATGTGGGTGACATGAAGGCCACAGAATGTAATGTATCAAATATGATACAAATAGCATGATAGGGTTAATAAAGACACCAGTCTCCTGAAACGTGATTTGTTATTAGTCTTTGCATTAAAATTCAAGGCTTGGCTTTAGGTGATTTCATAAGTTTTAAGCTCTATACTGTATTAAAATAAAGGGCTACCCAGAAGGCAGGAGAGAAATCAGTATTTTAGAGCCTTAAAAAAAGCAAGAAAACTATAATCCAAGCAGAATAAACCTTTACATAAAATGATCAGCAGTAAGATTTTTTCTTTTTAGGTTTAATTATGTAAAATGATGTAACATCAGACCTTGACTAGACCTTTAAAGTTGTTCAGTCCCTGACGATACTGACCTGACCAGTTTTCCACGGCACTGAATGTCAATCAGTTTTCAATATACTTCAATATACACTCTCAGTCTGTACTCATAGAAATGTAATTTGTTTGTGGGTGCACATTATAGAAAACATGTCCAAACATAGGATAATGCAACATGGGTCCACTGTTGGCTGGTACATAATGACAATTAGTTCCCTCTTGGATAGCATGGGTGGACGTTCACACTCCACCATGTAAAAAATAAATAAAATGAGATAGATAAGACTTACACAAAAGAATCTCACCTAAATAATTCAAAATTATTCCTCAACTATGATTACAATGACTGTGATTATTATAATTATAACTAATATTTTATAACAAACTATAAGGCTCAGTTTTAGTGGATGACCCAACCATCTAGCTTGACACTGTTTTGTCTGACTTCCCCAGAGAGGCAAGGAAATATTTTAAAAAATCTAAAGAAAGGAGAAATAACAATAACAATAATAATAATAATAATAATAATAATAATAATAATAATAATGGTAGGAAGAAAATGTGGAGAGAAAATACCAAAGATCTTTACTAATTTTAATGAATGGCTTAAATTAGTTTTATTATCAGAATTTAACTTAACCTTGAGATTAGCTCAATCCTCCAAAACTCCCTTTGAGTTTTTAGATGCACTAAACACTAGATTTCAATCCAATCTTACAATGTACATATGTTTTGTTTCTCTATAATCACAGGAATGCATTTGTTGCTGATCTACTCTACAGGCAAAAGAGGTCCACACTTGTGGTAGTATAAAGCAACAGGGGTCCCCAGTTGGCTGGTACATAATGACACAAGTTACTTGTAAATATATCTAAACTAAATCATGTAATTTTTTTTTTGCTTCTAAAAGGATCTGTAAGTATGTATTTTGTAACTGAATATAAAGGCTCAGCGTTGTGGATGTCTTTACCATTTTATAGCTTGACACTGTGTTTAAAAGGGGCTACCCCAGTCCATTCTCATTGTTAACTTTTCAAATACATTCCCTCTGTCAGTGCTTTTGGCATACCTGCATCAATCTGGATCATGGCAGGATGATGTGAGATGAGAACATAGCCGGACAGAGCCAGACATTGTGTTATTATCGTCAGTAGACAGCCAGACAGCACGAGGCACATCTGCATACATCTTGCGTGGCTAGCATCACTTGAGAATATGGATGGACACTCAAAACTTCCATTTTAACAGTTTTACAAGCAAAAAAAATGCATACAAGTTTTGGGTTTTATTTTGAGGATTTAAAGTTTTTTCTATTAGAGGAAAAGAATATTAAAACAAAAATGTTATTATTTTTTAAAAAAGGAATAAAGTTTCATCATCATTGAATGATGCCTTTTTCAAACCAATATTTGCATAAAATAAAGCAAATAATTTAAAAATAGCTTTGCTGGTCAAAGTCTTCTTTGTAAAACATCAGAGCCACTCAGAAATACTTAGAGGGCAACTGAGGAACTGAGTGGATTAGTTGTGAGCAGACATACAGTGAAAATCAGATTTTAACCGGTTTAAATAGTTAAGAATTCTGTATAGTTGCAGTGATTTGACAAAATTGCAGGGTCTCCCAAATTCACAGGAATCAGCTAGAATTTGGCATTTATTGTTATGGTTGAAATCAATGTATTGCCCATCTATAGGAATCCATTTTATTTGTCGCTCCACATTACAGAAAAGGGTCCACACTTGAGTTGTATAAGTGACATGAGTCACTGTTGGCTGGTATATAATGACACAAAGTTCCATCTTAGATATATAGTATAGGTGACATTCCCATTTCAACATGGATAAATGACAAAGAATAGGAAAAAAAAAGTTAGATGCATTATTGTTCGAAAATAATCTTACAAAAGCGTAATAATAAAATTATTTATTTTTAGGAAATTGGAGATAAATATCATTTAGTTTTCGTCTGTTCAACTGCTGAGATGAACTATTTCAAATTCTATAGGTTTTTGGCTGTACTTTTGGCTGTGCTTTAACTTTAGAATTCTAAAAAGGAAAGTCAGTCCACACTTTGTCCCCCTCTTGGCCTGTACAAAATGACACTTCTTGTTTTGTTTTGTTTTGTTTATATTTTCTCAATGTTTTAAATTAATCTTAAATCTGCATTAGACAGACAAAATTGTATATACATTACTAGATCTCCAAGAAAACCGAAACAACTACAACTACTAAAACAACTAAAGAAATATAAAACAGCCAACAATACAAAAACTACCCAGAACTAGGATCAAAATAGGATTCACTTTCAAGTAAAATAAAAAAATAGCTGAGAGATTTGGATTGGATTGTCTGCTGCAATGTACGACCTTTAAAGTCTTCTGTTGTAGGAGGGAACTGAGAGTTTTTTAAATGGGTGTACTGGCATGCAAATTACCAACACATTTATGGATTGTGTGTCTTTAACAGAGGCTGACTACTCATTTTGTATTGGATTAAATGATTTGCCATCTCTCTGTGTGCATGCTGCAGTGACCAGAGGGACTTATTATTATTCAACACAGTTTTGGTTTATATGAAGAATTTCAAATTCCTTAAGGGTTTTAGTTTATGATGTAAGCATTAAACAATCCTCCACATTGACTGAAGTGTCCAGCACCCATGTGCCTTTAAGGTTGCCTCTGAGAAATGAGTGACTTGGAGGGTGAGGGGTCAGCGTGTGCAGCTCTGTGCCAGGCCTTGATTCTCTGCAGTGTGGGGGTTGGTTTCTTTGTTGTTGACGATGGTCAATAGGCCATTCCACATTAAGCTTCAGAGATGCTAATTTATATTAGCTAGAATGTTACATCAACTCTGACTGCCTGAGACATGGGTCTGTCCCTGTCCTGGGTTAAGCAAGTGGCACACAGTGCTTATTTAGCCTAGTACAACATCTCTGGATTATTGGGAAGAACATCCTAAAAGTTTACAGATTGGGCATATAATTCTCCACTCAAATTCCCACTAGCTTGAATACTGATACAAAAGTTGTACTTTTTTTTACTGGATAGTTAAATATTTGAACATATTTAATCACCTAATAATTACATGAATTTCATGGCAAACCATTGTGATGTTACATGGTTTATTGTGCCAAGTTAACATTTAATTGTTCTAATCATAATAAAAGGTTTGGTTTCAACTATAGGAGTAAAACAAAACTAAAGCGTAAGAGTGATCGTCTGATCATCATGTTAAACATATTCAGGAAACAGAAATAAAATGTCAAGAATGCAACATTGAGCCAAAAGAAAAACATGGTGGATTATTGTAGTTTTGTAACATAGGTTTTGTTATTGATCTGTAATGTTGAATTTATGTAGTCCATTTTCACCTCTGAACCCTTTTCATTTGAGCTGCAGTGATATAAATTTAAAAAGGTTTGGTCATAAATCAGTTTGAACTTATATATGAAAATAAATAGTTTTCTAACCTATAAAACATTTAATGGGGCAAGCGTGTATGCATGTAACACAAGCTGAGAAACAAAGCATTTTTTAAGTGACTGTAGATTTAAAACAGCAAATGCAACTTTAAAATGGCCTCCCAAATAATATGTCAAGATCCACTACATGGTATTTTTTAACAGTTTAACAATATACCATCAGTAGTGTATCAGTGTATCAGCGTACCATCAAGTAGTTGCAATTTATTTATTAGTTATCAAGTAGTATTGACAAAAGTGAAATTAACAGTCTGTTAACAGCCAACTTAGGAAAGATGACACTGACATGTAAAATTAGCACATTTATGGAGGCAGAAATGCATCCCTAAAGGAGGTTAAATATTCATTTGTTTGTGAAAAATTATTTGTTCATCTCTCTAAGATGTTAAACATTTGATTCAGTGGTGCTCTGCATTATTAAGTAAGCAATCACATGGTGTTATAGATATATTGTTAGATTTATGAGCCTTCAGTTGATGAAGCTGACAAAATATGTAATTTCCTCTACACTGAAGAGGTGGAGTGACAACACCCATGATTCTCAGATCCTAACTTTGAATGTTGAACAGTGGAGACTGCTGCCACTGAGTAGTGAGTGACCTGCAGTGAGTGGGGGTTTGACTCTGTGCAGAAGTCAGTCTGTGAAAATCTATCAGGCCTTGATTCCCTGCAGTGCGGGGATGGACTCTTCTAGCTGGCCCGATGGTCGTTGCTTTGACACATGATGAGCTAAGGGGTTTGCTAACTTCTCATATCCAAGATTCTGTATCTGATTTAGACTGACTGAAACGTAGCTTATTCCCCCATCCTGGGTTTAACAAGTAGCACACACTGCTTATCTTGGTTAGTACAACATCCCTGGATTATTGAAGAACACCCTGAAATTGTGCAGATGAGCATACAATTCTCACTTTAATTCCCATTTTAAATACTGTTTTTTTTTTCAAAACTTGTACTATTATGGATATTTAAGTAGTTGAACATATTCAGTTACCTAATGATTACATCTGTTATTTCATGACATACCATTTTGATGTTGCACAGGTTATTGCCTCAAGTTTACATTTCATTATTCTAATTATAATAAAGGTTCTGTTTTAACTAAAGAGGTAAACAATACTACAGAATTAGATACTCTGTAAAGCATCTACAAACATTATTTAGATAATTAAAATGTTGTCAATGGTTATTGATTGTATGGGTAAAACTAATTTGGCTCTTTTAAATGTTTATAGGTGAGCTACATAAAGAGTACATGTTTGTGTCCTGATTGTGTGATTATCATTTTAAACACATATATGAACAGAAAGTCAATGTTGACATGCAACTTTGAGCCAAAGATAAATGTAGTGGGTTATTGTTGTAACCTATTAAAAATTTAATGAAGGGCAAACGTGTATGTATACTTTACAAAGTGCTTAGAAAGACATTATTTATTAAGTGACTCAAAAGATTTAAATAGCAACTGCAACTTTATAATGGTCTTCCAAATAGTATTTCAAGATCTGCTACATGGTATTTGTTAACAGTTTAACAGTTTATTACCATTAGCAGATTTGCAACTATAGAAACCATCAAACAACAATGTTTATAAACAGTTTCAAACCAACTATTAATAGTTAACAAAGTGTTATAAATATTTGGTCTATCTATCAAGAGATATTTATATTGTATAATTTACTTTTTTGTTTTTACAAAGGTTTACAAATTAGTTGGAAACCATTAATACTTAGTTTATGTATTTATACAAGACTGTATAAGTCTTGGTATTTGACTAATAAAATAATAATCTATAACATTACTTATAATGGGTAAAAGTTAATTAGTTATCATTTCTTCATTGGTTATCAAGGAGTATTGACAAAGTATAATTAACAGTCAGTTAACAAATTATTAATGATACTATAATACAGTATTGCCAGCTTCAGAAGATGATACCGACACGTAAAATTACCACATTTATGGGTAGATGCATCCCTAAAAGAGGCCGAGTATTCATATGTGTGAAAAAAAATGTTATTCATCTCTGTATGATCTATGTACATTTGATTCAGTGGCTTTGTGCATTCTTTAGAAAGCAATGTCTTTATTACATTCATTCACACACAGTTTTATAGATATATTTTTATATTTACTTGGCCTTCAGTTGATGAAGTGGACAAAAATATGTAATTTCTTCTACACTGAAGAGGTGGAGTGGCCAGCACCCATATGATTCTCAGATCTAACTTTGAGTGTTGAACAGTGGAGACTGCTGCCACTGAAGTGAGTGACCTGCAGTGGGTGAGGTTTGATTCTCTACTAAGTCAGCCTGTGAAAATCTGTCAGGCCTTGATTCCCTGCAGTCACGGGGATGGTTTCTTCTAGCTGTGATGGTCGTTATGGTGTATTGAGGACATTACATTGGGCTTCAGGGTTGCTTACTTCTCATATCCCTAGATGTTTATCTGACTGAAACATGGCTTTTCCTCTTTCCTGTGTTAAACAAGTGGATGTTGGGTAAGATAATGTTAAACTGTAAAGAGTAGAAATACAAGCAGAATTCACATTTCGTCAATTGCACAATTGACTACAAAGCTATTCAAAAAGGAGTTAAACATGTTTTTCATGAAGAAACATCTGCTGGGAAGTGACATAATAACCACATGTATGTAATATCACTGAAATAATTGAAAGGTAATTATTTATTAAGTGGCCCTCTAAAGCAGTAGGGCATCTTGGCTCTCAGTGGCTCTGTTTGTCTGAATTTTTAGCATAATGGCCATCAGAACACATTAACATTAGTTAAACTTTAAGTGCTAAGAAGTTGTTCAGTTGACAACACTGGAATGTAAAGACCTGTAAAGCTAGTGTCAATGTAAACTTATTTTAGCAATCTCATGCCTTCATGCACACTCTCTGTGCCGCATAGTGACAATGCTGTATACCAGCCCTGTGTTGCCAACTAATTTACAACTTTATGTGTTACCAACTATAGTTATCAAAAACAACCAAAAAATAGATATAACAATAATAAAAACTTAGTTCTGGTTGCTGACAAACCTCTTTGAATAGGGTCAACAGAAGATAACTAGTGAAGGCCCATTCATAGATGTGTATCCTGCTGTGATGGTTTTGAGATGAGGTGTTGGTGGCTCATCACCATTTCAATGCCCATCAAAAACACTAACATACCAGTTAAACTTTAAGTGCTGAAAGGTTTTAGTTCACAATACTGGAATTTAAAGAGTCCTGTAAAGCTGAGTGTCATTGTGAACTTATCGTATTATTATATTATTTATTATGTGCCTTTCACTTCATGCACACTCTTTGTGCACTATGACAATGCTGCATGCCAGTGTGTGTAGTATATATTATAGACTGTAGTCATTAAAAACAAACATCTTTGAATAGGGGTCTAGATTAGATAATGCTAAAATATGCTTACAAACACAGGTGTTTCAGCCATCACTAAAAACTATTCATTTTGAACACAATGGAACACATTACAAAACAAGATATTTGGTGTTCAAATCCATTACCTATCATAATAGCATGAAAAGATTCAGAGAACCTTGAAATACATAAAAGAGACAAGGCTAAAAACCAAAAATGAATGGCCATGACCTTTGACCCATAAAAGCTGCACTGCATTAAATACCAACATGACTGAAGGATATCACAAAATGAGCTCGGGGACACTAAAACCACTGACAGTGGACACAGTTTATCACTGTATCTATAAATGCAAATTAAGACTTAACTATACAAAGTGAAAGCCAGATATCAACAAAATCCAGAAACACTGCCAACTTCCCCAGGACCTGAGCTCATCTGTCACGTCACAGTGAATATTAAGACAAGTTATAATTGTGTTCACATTATAGCCTTTATTTTAAAAGCTACAATGGCAACATTTCTGGTGCCAATTACTAAACAATGAAGCTTTACTGAATAGATACATTTTGTATTAGATATTTTTCTCTTTACAAAATGCACCTTTCTATTTCTTTTCATTAATCTATGGTGGAGTGTGAATATCACTCTGTCCTATCAAAGGGAACTTGTGTCATTATGTACCAGCCAACTTGGGACCACACCGTCGCTTTATTCTATATGTGGCCCTTTTTCTGTAATGTTGATCAACAAAGAAAATGCATTCTTATGCATATAAATTGAAAACACGCATACATTGTAAAAGAGATCCTGTGCTTGTAATAACTCTTAATGGGAATTTCAGTAAAAGTCTGATAATAAATCTATTTTATGATTAATCAACAAATACTGTTGCTGACACTTTATTCGTTTTGGTCCTTTCTGGGAAACCCTTCATTGTAAAGGTGAACATCTAAAGTAGGAATTCCAGTATGTTTTTCCATAGCCAAGGGATCAGCCAGTAATGTGATATCTCTGATCTAGACACTAGAAAGAAGTCTCAGACTTGTAATGTCATGAAGTATAAAGTCTGGAGCTGCTCCTTCTGCTCATCGAGAGCCTAATTTTTTGGGACCAACAGAATGTTTGTTATCCATAAGCCAAATGAACTTTATTATATTGGTGTTGTCAGTTCTGTAACAGAAAATGTTCCCATATACTTATAACATTGTTCTGGCTGTTCTCAGTGTCATCTAGAAAATCTTTCACAATTTCATATCAATAGACAACTCTACACTTTATATCACATGACATCACAAGCACTCAGTTTTTGGATATGAGGCGAGTTGCCCATGTTTACTAATGTTTTTAGACTGCCTTAGATCATAGAAATAATATGTATGTATTTTAGAAATGGGCATAATTTCCCATTAATACAGTATCAAGCCATAAAAAGGTTAAAGCCAGCCACTAAAGTTGAGCCTTTATATTCTGTTACACAAACATACTAACAAATCATATTTGAAGAAGAAATGTAACATTATTCAGATGAGATTTTTTTCACAAGTATTATTAAATATGTTTGTATGTACTTTACATGGTTGAGTGTGAAACGTCACTCCGTGCTATCTAGAAGGAACTTGTGACATTATGTACCAGCCAACAGTGGACTCATGTCATTATATCCTACTCAAGGTGGACCTTCTTCTGTAATGTGCACCAACAAACAAGTTGCAGGTAAGTATTTTGGAAATTGAACAATTTTAAAGGTCAAGTCAAAATTTGATGTTACATAATTTTAATTTAAAAACTCCTTTTTAGTTTTCTTACAAAAGGAAATGGAGTGTGGACATTTTTTTCTTTTAGAGTGCAAAGTTCAAGAGTACAAACAGAAGTTGACTTATGAAGGCCCATTCATAGATGTGTATCCTGTTGTGATGGTTTTGAGATGAGTTGTTGGTGGCTCATCACCATTTCAATGCCATCAAAACACTAACATACCAGTTAAACTTTAAGTGCTAAAGAAAAGTTTCAGTTTACAATACTGGAATGTAAAGTCCTGTAAAGCTAGTGTCATTGTGAACTTATAAACATTTATTATGTGCCTTTCACTTCGCACACTCTCTGTGCACTGTGACAATGCTGCATGCCAGTGTGTGTGGTATGTATTTACAGACTGTAGTCATTAAAAAACAAACATCTTTGAATGGGGTCTAGATTAGATAATGCTAAAATACACTAACAAACACAGGTGTTTCATCCATCACTGAAAAACTATTGTGAACACAAAGGTACATTACAAAACAAGATATTTGCTGTTCAAATCCATTAACTATCTGCCATAATAGCATGAAAGATTTAGAGAACCTTGAGAAATCTCTGCATAAAGGGACAAGGCTAAAACCAAAAATGAATAGCCCGACCTTTGACCCATAAGCTGCACTGCATTAAATACCAACATGATAACACAAAATGAGCTTGGGGACACTGAAAACCACTGACAGTGAACACTGTTCATCACTGCATCTATAAATGCAATTTAAGACTCTACTATGCTAGAAAGTGAAAGCCAGATTCAACAAAATCCAGAAAGCGCCACTGACTTCTCTGGACCTGAGCTCATCTGTCATGTCACAGTTTGATTTCTTTCTTTTGGAAGCAAACAGCTTTTAAGAGTCTAGTCACAGACTTGTGTTAAATCATTTATAGTGATTAATTAATTAAAATAAATATATTATTTATTAAAATAAGTAATTATATTGCTGATCATTTTATGTATAATGTTACTAGAGTTTATAGATTTATTTTTCTGAATTTTGGTGATACATTGGTAGTTACAATTGGTCTGGTCTAAATATACACATATATATATATATATATATATATATATATATATATATATATATATAAAAAAAAGAAAAAAATAAAGATATTAACAAAAAATAGAAAGATAAAACTGAATTCACAGGATTGTGAGAGCCTTCTTTAAAAGATATACTTTGCTTTGGCAAGTATTATTTCTATATGTTATTATCACAAAAATGTTGATATATTACAAGCAATAAAGTTTACATACATTTTTAAAGATACAAATGAAGTTTTAGTGAAAAAGAAGCACTCTATAGGTGAGAGAACCAGGATAAACCAGTTTGACTGCAGTATATGGATGTCCCCCCTTTGATAGGCAGACGTCGCTCAAGGCTTCAGGTCCCCTCTTGGCAATTTCTTTAAAAAATGGTAAAAATCACATTTGCAGTAATATTGTGAAAGAAGACCTCAAAAGTAAATTTTCAATTCTAGTTTTGTATTTTTAAAATGACTGCTAATAAAGGTTCCCTCTTGGCTAGTACACTTAGATAGTCCCTATTATTCATGTTAGCATGTATGTGTGTGTGTGTGTGTGTGTGTGTGTGTGTGTGTGTGTGTGTGTGTTTGGTAAGGGGGGGCACATATCACACCTGCTCATCAGTTACATGCTGGTAATTTCTGTGTGTAAGCAGGTCTTTAAAGCGATGGCAGGGAGGAACGGCTCATTTTCTCTGAGGCAGAGTGGAAAAATTTGCACTGGGATTAAAAAAAAAGACAAAAAAACCCAACTGAGAGCCAAGTTTTAAAATCAGCCGGCAGTGTCGGACATCACAACATGCAGGACTCAGAAAACCTGTAATTAGAGAAGCCGTCAGACGGCGGATATCACTCACTGCGGTGGCATAGATTGTATAAGCTTGCCAATTAGAGGAGTGTCACTGATTACCTCCTTTTTTTTATTTAAACGTTGAGCTGATGCTGGTGCCTAATCCTGATCATATTTGTGACCATTGCAACACTGCTTTACATTTCACAACCAACAATTAGATACAGAACTGATTAAGAATGAAAAAATGCTGCAAAAAGTAATGAAACAATGTTTAATAAATCCAAAGTTAACAGGATGAAGAGAGAGAAAGGCTGAAATAATAATGAAATGATAATAATGTGCGGGGGAAAAAAACAGCTGTTTTTAATGGATTTGTTACAATTTCAGATTAATACCGAAATGTCTTTCCTCTTTTGATTTTCTTTCAAAAGTTTTAAGATAGAATTTTGCAACTTTTAATCTAAAACAGATGCTTATCATAAGCTATTTCTTTCAGAAAAGTAGGAAAAAAAGGGTAATAACCAACCTGCTAAGAAATGTCTCACAAATCACAAGAAAATAGGAAAAGGTGACAAAGAAAATGACCTGAAAATTAGTTAAAAAAAAGAGAGGGATATTATCAAAAATCAGGTAAAAATGTCCATAAAAATATATTTATAACCCTTTTAATTATATAATGATAATAATAATAATAATGTAGGTAGAATTAAACAAGAGAGACAATTACAAAACAAAAATAACAATAACAAGCCATACTAAGAAGAGTAAAGGCAATTCAAAGAATATTAGCAATGAACACAAAAATAATAATACTAATAACAAAAGAATAAATTAAAAGATAATTTGAAACACAAACTAAAATATATGAAGTGAAATAGTCATATTGTGTTACAGAAAAAAACAGATTTTTTTTCCTTATTGTCAGGTAATTTAACTTTTTACTAATCTTTTGCCATTTTTTGTCTTGTTAAGTTTTCAATGGGTTAATTTAGCTTTGAATACTATATATCACAACTTAATTTGACTTTGATTTTTAAGCTCAGTTAATATTTCTGGTGTTTTTGTCAGTTTAGTTTCAGTTTATGTAACAGTATTTTTTGTGTCTGACCTCATTTTAGTCGACCGAAACATGTACATAGCTGTCATTCCTCAGTGTGCAAGGCGGAATATTTAAGGTGGCATACTTCTGTACGCATGAGGAGACTTCTGTACCCCCAGCTCCCAGACAAACAGGCCTGTCCAGTTACACTCACACACACACACACACACACACACACACACACACACACACACACACACACACACACACACACACACACACACACACACACACCCTCCTCCACGTGTTCAGTCGTAAAACAACAAAAAAGAGACATTTGACCTCTTATCTACTCCTGAGACCTGCTTCTGTTCCTCACATTGTTTCCTAATTGTGACGGTTCTTAATGGTTCCTTCTGTGTCCAGAATGACTTTTCGGCATTTCTTTTAACATAACCTAACAAAAAAAGGCTCATTTGTGATTTAAGATTACTAAATATCAGTCAGTCTAATAGTGACTTAGTTTGAGGTGTAATCTTTGATTTTGGGATGTTTGAATCAATGTTGGAAAGAAGACGTTTAGTTTCTCTCACTGTTTTTCTTGATCAGTCTTCACTCGTCATTTTTTAGGAACTTTTAACCCTTTGAAAACTGAAAAATAAAACGTTTAAATAAAAAGGTTTAAATACTTGTGACAGGTGTCTGAAGTATTTAAACCTTTAAAGCCTGAGCAAATAGTTGCAATTTCTTTCAAAAACATGGGAAAAAAGACGATGAGCAACTTGGTAAGAAATGTTCCATAGATTGTAAGAAATTGGTAGATTTAGAAAATTATCTTTTAAAATCGAGGGAAAAATGTCCAGGGATAAAAAAACAGAAATGTCTTCGTATCATAGAAATGTTCTAAAATCTCAGAAAGGTCCCAAAATCCTTGAAATGTCCCAAAATCCGACAAATGTCCTAAAATACTAGATATGTCCTAAAATCCTAGAAATGAAAATTTTCTTAAATCAAAGAGACGTACTAAAATCAGAGAAACGTCCTAAAATTATAGAAATGTCTTGAAATCTGAAAAATGTCCTAAAATCCTTTAAATGTTCTAAAATCTGGGAGATGTCCTTAAGTCTGAGAATTGTCCTCAAATCTGAGAAACGTCCTCAAGTCCAAGACACATGCGACTGGCCCTGAGCGTCCTGTCATTTTTTGTCCCCCAAGTAAAGCAGGTCGAGTGTCCCTGCTCTGATGGACGGACAGGACAGCTGAGATTTATACTGATTCTGCTGAACAAACTCAGCAGGTCGATTCTTTATTGTCTGTTAATTCTTTGTAATTTCACTCAGAGACTTTTAAGAGATGGATGAGTGAGACAGAAGAATGTCTTTGATAAACACACTCGTGCCCCCCCGGGGGTAAATGAGCTTATTAGGCAAGCAGGAACACACACACACACACACACACACACACACGCTGCTCAGAGGTTGGCTGATTACAGGGGTACGTTAGCCCCCTGGGGCCCGTCCATTCATTGTGGGGCTAACACACACACACACACACACAGACACACACACACATTTATGGTATTTACATCCATTTGCATTGCTAAGGCTCTGACTGAGGAGTGTGTTTAGTCCTGCTGGGGGCCACCAGTCCTCTACGACCCTTGAGAGCCGACTGGCCCGACCGGCGCGGCGTGGCTCAGGGTGTCGCTGTGTTTGTGGACATTACAGGTACGTCCACCTGCGTCTTACCTGAGCCTCATTGACATGTAAAAGAGCATTTTTACTAATGACACCTGCTGATTCTACTGAGTCGACGCTTTCCGTCCTCCTCCGCTCTTTTCTCAGACCCTGAACCTCCTGATTATTAATTATGAAGAAATGTATGCATCATTTAAAGTAGTTGAAAGTCAACAACAAACACAAAGTTGTGCTAAATTAAATAATCTGACGTTTTAGACTAAAGAGTTGTCTAGGCTGAATTAAGTCTCGGGCTGCAACTAATTATTTTTATTTTAAAATGGCAAAAAAATAATGAAAAATGTCAATCAGTGTTTCCCAAAGCCCAAGATGAAGTCCTCAAATCTCTTTTTTGTCCAAAACCCAAAGATTTTCTCTTTAATGTCACAGAAGAGGAAAGAAACCAGAAAGTATTGACATTTAAGAGCCAGGTATCAGATACCGTTCGATATCGTTAACCTTTTGAAACCTGGAGTGACATCACTTTTCTGGTGCTGCTTTCAGACGCCTTTCATAAGTATCATTTATTCATTTTTTGTCTTCTTTTCTTTCAAAATATATCTTTCCTATTTTCTTGTACTTAATACTAATTTCTTGCCAATTTTTGGGTCATTACTTCTGCCCTTGCACCCCCCCCCCCATGTTCTTGACAGAAATCAAGCCAATTAGCTCAGGTTTTAAGGGGTTAAACACACACTCTTATGAGGCAATAAACGCCTCAACGGGCACCCTCAGAACACACACACTTCAACACAAACACACACTTTGAGGCCGTAAAGGCCAGTCGGCGGGCCTGCTGTGCTGTCTGTGCCGTGACGGCAGTCAGCCGTAAAGGTTACGATCAGAGTGACCTCTACAGTAGCGGAGCGGCCTGAATGAGGAGCCGGCTGTAAAATCTCTCATCACCACTGTACTCGGCTCTAAAGGGCCACACGGATTGGCCCCATAAACCACACAAGGGGTCCCTATCAGAGGAGCAGGGTGGGACAGATGGAGTGAAGAGATGGGATAGGTAGGGACGGGCGTACGTAATTAAAGCAGGAGTCTGAGGAGACCAACAGATGGAGAGGAGTAACCCCCTCCTCCTCCTCCTCCTTCTCCTCCTCCTCCTCCTCCTCCTCCTCCTCCCATCCCGCAGAGGGCTGAGGCTGGCAAGCACAGGAACGCCAAGAGCAGAGTGTGTGTGTGTCCTGGGTGTGTGATAAGCACATGTTCCCCTGGGTGAGTGCTTGAGTGATCTAACAGGGGCAATTAATTTGTTTTATATACGATTTAACTCCTCCGAGCTCCGACAAAGGAGGCAGTCCTCTGGGAGCTCTGAATGCTCTCTGATACAAACCGCGACCACAGGGGAGATGCACAATCAGTCCGCGGCGGCGAGAATGCCCGTTTATGCCCGAGCTTTCATGTGTACTGACGAGGGCTGAGGTTGGGGGGGCGATCCACATGTAAACTAATTTCTCTCAATGAATATGTAATGGAAACTGATGAGGCTAATGACTCGTAGAGGTGACCTACTTATTTACGCCGAGGAAATGAGGATCTGTGGCTTTCATCTGTCGCACATTAGAGGAATCTCAGATTATTTATGTACAAGCGATGCTGGTGATATCCCAAGAGAGGCCGTCGTCTCTGTGATGGCGTCCTCTCAGTCTAATTTAAACCTCGCTATCTCTCCGAGTCGTCGCTCGGCCTGCAGAGGACGCCGCAATGTGACCTTCCCACCCATCTCTCGCTCGCTCTCTGTCTCTGTCAAGACTCGGAGACACAAACGTCACAAAATCTGCGAGTGCTTTAAAATTTTGTAAAAGTTTAAAATTAGATACTTTTCTGACTCAAAAAGGACGATAAAATATATATTTAAGATAAGATTATAAGATATAAGATTCTAAGAAGTGACAATTTGATATTAGGAAATTCCAAGAAGTATGTTTCACCTAATCTAAAAATTAGTCAAGCAACAAATTAAACTTGATCAAACTAAGGAAACCAGAGGGTATCCATCTTGGATTTATGTCCAGTGCATAGACTGTAAAAGGATGATATGATATTAATTTCATGCTTTAGTCTCAAAACAGTTATTTGTAATTATTATTATATATAACAATTATTATTATTATTTTATGTTTTTGTTTTGCATAATACATTTTAAATAAATAAATATTATTAATAAATTATATAAGAAATTATTAATAATAATAATAATAATAATACGTACATTCATTTTATATTATCTAAAAAAATAATTATTGTATTTATTGGCTCCAGAGTTAGTTGGTAAATTAAAAAAAAATATATTTATTTTTTACTATGGAAAAATAAGAAAAAACAAAGGAAAATATATTTCTAATAATCATAATTAAGTATATAAAATTATGTTACAGAAATATTATATTTTTTAAGAACTTTTTCCAGGTCTTGCTTGAGTTTTTTTACTGCAGTTTTTCCCAGGTAATTTAATTGAAATTTTTTGGACGAATTTCATGCTAATTTTTAGTTGATATCCTCTCGGGTTTCTTATTACCTTTTTTTTTTTTTTTTTTTTTTTTTTTTTTTAAAGAAATCAAGCCAATTTACCCAGGTTATTAAGGGTTACACTGTCTATTATTGCCTTAGTGATGCTGATCCTGTGTCAAGGTCACTCATGAAAGGTCAGAGTCGGAGCCCTCTGCAGCCAAACTGCTGATATGAGGACTCATTAGTCAGCCCCTTCCCAAAATAGACGGTTAACGCTCCCTCATCAAAACGCCTTTCACACTCTTTTTCCTCCTTTTCTGGCCCTCATTTGGTCTCATTAACTCGCCGGTTGCCCCCCTCCCTCCTGCAGTGATGCTATCTGCCCATCAGTCCATATTGGTCTCCTGAGAGCCCGAGGCGCTGGGAACCAGGACCCCCAAACGGTTCTCTGGAGAGAGAGGACAGAGCGGGACAACAGGTTAGATGATGAGGGGAATGATGAGTCTTTAAAAACAGCTGCATTCATGGAGGTGGGCACCGCAGATAGCAGCGGACCCCTTTGTCTCCCGGCCCCCTCCGCATTAAAACAAAAACAACCTGGAGCCGACGATAAGGCCGGCAGGAGTGTCATCAGACGCAGATATGGAGAGGAGGAAATGAATAGGGACAAAGGGACAGAAGGGACGGACCGTGGGAATTATCTGATGAGCTGGACTCAACTGGACAGTAGTTAAATTTCTGTGTTTCTGTCCCAGGACGAGCTGGTGATCGATCGGCAGGTCCACCAGGATGCTGGAGGCAAACAGGCGAAATATTTGATGTTTTCACGTGAAATCAGTTCTCCTAAAGCCTCAAGCTGTGAGGGTCAGATGGGTCCAGGTGTGAATGGGTGTATGTGCAGTGGTGGGTGAAGCTCCTGAAAGCCACAAGCCGAGTAAAATTAAAAGTTCAGATTTCTTACTGGAAAATGGCTTTTGTGGAAGTTAAAATCACCTGTTGTGGTTCTTACCTGGTGCAGCCACAGGGTCCAGATTTCTCCTCAGTCATTAGTTCAAGGTTGGCACAAAAGAGAAATCACCACCAATTCAATTTGATTTGTCAAAATGTAAATAACACATTCGCTAAAAAAGGAATTAAGTAAAACATATTGTAAGAGTAAAGTGCAGCGAGGTCAAAAACAGGGACGTTTCTAGGATTTAAAAACCGGACCTTTGCAGAGGAAAAAAAACCCATCAGAATTCTTTTTTGGCAATTTTTCTTTTTTCCTTTTAATTTTTTGGTATTTTTTGGTTTTTTTTCTCATAACTGTTTTTTTTTCTAAAAAAGCTTGTGACAAGCACCATAACAACAAATGGCCCAAATATCAGCAAAAAAATAGTAAAAACAAGAAATATATATTTATATATATTATATATATATATTTGTGTAATAATCCATCCCAGCTAATATTTAGATAATTTTAAAAAAAAATTGCAGTTTGCGGGAGTTGCAGTTTCCCCATGTTTTAGAAAGAAATCAAACCAATTTGATATGATTCAAGGGTTAAATAGCTCTTTGGAGGCGTCTCAACACAGCACAAGAAACCTGATGTTGATCGTGTAAAACTCATTGTCAGTGCAGTGGATACTTTTTGCAGCGTGCAGCGTCAGATGGAAATCTACCTGCTCATATCAAGCCTTTCGTCACAGCCGGCTGTTGCCAAGATACATAGATCACTTTATATTAAATTCCTTCCTGAACCTGACACACAGCTGTAAATCAGAGCATGAAAAGAAAGTTAATATGCTGCTCTCTCTCTCTCTTTCCATAACTTTAATGTCTTTTAGTTAATGCGCCAAAAATGCCCGGGCTGTTTTACATCTCTCAGCGTCGAGGTCACTGGAGGTCAAACCACTTAAGAGTCTTTTTATTTTATTTTAAATAGTTTTGTTTTTGGCTTGATTACGGGTGGATTCCCACTCTGACAGATGCTTTCATCCTCTCTCTGTGTATAATTATGGAGAAATGATTCAGACTGAAATGTGCTTTGTTAATTTCCCAGCGTTCCCCGGGGTGTTATTAACCGTGTGTCTGAGGTACGATCGGCGAGGCTTTTCGGCTCATTAAGACGCGGGGTTAAATGGGTCAGAGCCTGATGAACGTTTCCAGGGAGGAGAGTTCGCGTTTCCTCACAGCCATATCTGCTGCTCGCACTTTTTCCTGCGCTGACACTTTCACCGCCGACGTGGCAAAGGACAGAAAAACTTATGTAACGCTCCTTCTCTAAACATTGACTTTTTCTTTTTTTCCAGGGATTAAAGCAACAGTGCTTGATTGGAGGTTATTGTGGAAATTAAATGTCATATTTTTTGTCAGAGGGTTATTCATTACATGGTAAAGTTTTCGGGGTGAGACTAATATTTGTGGATTATATTGGCTTTTAACTCTTTGAAACCCAGATCAACATCAGTTTTCTTGTACCGCATTCATTTTTGCAAGCTGTTCAACCCTTTGAAACCAGAGCTAATTGGTTTGATTTCTTTTGAAAACACGGGGGAAAGGCAGCGAGCAACTTGGCAGGAAATATCCCACACATTGCTAGAAATTAGTAAAAGGTGACAAGAAAAAGTGCTGGTGGAAAAAAAGAAGAAAAAAAAAGTGTGTGTGTGTGTGTGTGTGTGTGTGTGTGTGTGTGTGTGTGTGTTAAAAACAGACAAAACAAAAAATAAATCAGTAAAAATAAAAAGTGCTTAAAATGATAAAAGTTCTGCAACATAATCTTAAAAAGTAATTATATGTAACTATGTTAATATGTAATTTCTTCCAAAAACATGGGAAAAAAGCAGCGAGCAAGGACAAATGAACCAAACATTTTTATTAAACTAGTAAAAAGTAAAAGTTACCCTAACCCTAACCCCCGCCCGCATGACATGACCTGCACAATTTTTATTTTATTTATTTATTTAAACAAATCATAGTAAAAAGAGAATGATATTTATAATTATTATAATTAGATATATTTAATAAATGCATATTTATTCATTTTTCAAAGATTTCACTACTTTCTTTGGGTCATTTTGTCTGTTTTTTTTTTTTTTTAATATATTTTTTGTTTTTTATTTTTTGTTATTTTTTATTATTTTCAGTTAATTTTCTCGTAACCTTTCACTATTTTCTTGCTTATTTTTGGGGTCATGTCTTTTTAATCTGCTCATTCCCTTCTACCCATTTTCTTGCAGGAAATCAAACCAATTTGCTCAGGTTTAATTAAACATACCTAAACATAACCGCGTGCAGCGTCATCCCACCATGTGCCTGTGTTGACATCCCGAAACACCGACAGCAGACACAGAAGGATGTTTAGAGCGTAATATGTAGACGCAGATGTGACGGCTTTGGATGAGAATGCGTATTCAAGTATTTCTCGTTGTACACGGCGACATTTAATGTTGTTTTTCCTTCAATTTATCAACCTCTTCTCTCCGCCTCTCCATTGTTTATTCTATTATATCTATTTATGTGTTTATTTATGTCCTAATATTGGCTTGTGGCAGCGTCAGTCCATTAGAGATCAGTATCTTTTGTGTCCTTCGCAAACTGAAGTTGGTTAAACCGGAACACGTCCTCTAACCTCACACACACTCCTGCAGCTCCTCTGCTATCTCTGCTGGTTACACTTAGAAAACAATCTCTCCGCCCTCTCCGCTTCTTATCCCACACAAACCTCGGCGTGTTTGCTCTCGCTGAGAGGTGCAAACTCAGTCCTGTGTCAGTTTATCTGCAGCTGACAGCACGCCGCGCCATCACGCAGCCCCCCGTACGGCGGTGAGTGTGTGAACGCAACAATGGATCTCCCCCGCTTCGCTGTTGACCGAAAGATAGAAATGATGCTAACGTTAGCTCAGCTCCGCTATCACTCTGCAAAGCCCTTGAGCGTATGAAGGGGACCACAATGCATAAAACACACACACACACACACACACACACAAACAAACACACAGATTAAATCTGGGCTGGCTACTGCTGGCCTCTCACTTTGATGAGCCAAGGAGCCAAGAGTCTGGGTGCTGGATTAAGATGGCTGAACTAGATTCACACACACACACACATGCACACACACACCACACTCTCACCCACTCCCTCGAGGGGTTAACCCTGATCCCCCATTCATTTACATTGAGTAGTCTTTTTTTTTTTAACACAAAGAGTCCCTCCACAATGGTTAAAAATCCACCTTTGAGATTAGCCCGCATAAACAAACACTTAGTCACCTGAGAGGAGCCCTTTCTCCGAGGCCCTCTTTAGTCTGGGGCCCGTTAATAAATTATATCCGGGGTCTAAAGGAATGATCCATATTATTAGAGGCGGTGGAGGCTTGTATGACGCCGCTGTGTTGTGTTACACCGCAGAAAGCTCCACTTGATTCTTATGGAAGCCGACACCAGACGCCATTCAGGAAAAAGTGATCAAGAGTGGACGGATGCAGATTGATTCAAGCATCACCTTTTCCATCTAAGCCACTCATACTTCATTTAAGGCCAAATTTGGATCCCTGACATGGTGCTGGGTGGCCCCCCCAACCATTTTCTAATCCACAATAAAAATAAAGTGATTCACACTGGAAATTGTTTTTGTTGTTTTAGTCTCCATAAGGTATCAGAGTGCATAAAACAGCATCAAAATACAGATAAGACACTAATGTCCTAAAATCCTAGAAATGTCTTAAAATCCCATGAATGTCTTAAAATCCTATGAATGTCTTAAAACCCAAAATTCCTAAAATCCCATAAAATCCAAGAATCTGAGAAAAATCCTAAAATCCTACAAATGTACAAAAATCCTAAAAAATGTCCTAAATCCTACAAACCTATCCTACCTAAAATCCTGAAATAGATTTAAAATCCCAGAAATTACCTAAAATCCTAGAAATGTTCTAAAATCCCAACATGTATGGCGCTGCTGTGGTTGGCCCCTGGCCCTTAAGCGAAGCATGTTAAGTATCCCTGCTCTAAGTCAGTCAGAAGTTTGACAAGATTTTAATAACAAAAAACCATCTTTAAAGCACATCTTTAGTTTAGAGAAGCTTTAACCAACCAGTGGAATAAAACCAGTGGAATTACTGCTTGATAAATGACATTTTTATGATTAATTTTCTGTCATCGTAATGGTAAATGTATAGTAGCTTCAGCATTTGTGAGTCTTTGTTTTCCTTCTAGTGACTTTTATGGTGTGATTCCTCGACTGGATAGTGTCCTCTCTCATAATCATAAAAGAGGCCGACAGAAACACCCAGATGTCTGTCATTAAGAGATTTAGAAATAAAACAGTTACGTAAACACACGAAGCTGTTAGAGTGTATCAGAGGAGAGGAATGCCCGAGGTGTATCTGACAGTAACCGAGCAGCGGTGTCTGCCGTTAAGGCCTGTAGGATTACCAAACAGTACGAGTGAAAGGCAACAACAGCGCTTAAGTATCAACCTGATCCTACACACACACACACACACACACACACACACACACACACACACACACACACACACACACACACACACACACACACACACACGCACCAATCACTTAAACATCCACACCTGTAATTAGCCATTCTGGAATCATAGGGTGAATGCCAACAACTGTGCACACTTGAGAGTGTGTGTGTGTGTGTGTGTGTGTGTGTTATATCACTACTTTCAGTCACATAACGAACACGTGAAATAATGGTAAACTTGAATTTGACAAACAAAGATACAGGTGCTTACTCTGAATTTTAGCAGCAACATGTTAAGAACTTTGACTTTTCAGGGACCCAGAATGACTTTTGTTTCTGCCTGCCAAACTTGGTCCACTGTTTTTTTTAGGATTATATTACAATTCTAGGATTTTAGGATGTTTCTATGATTTTAGGATGGTTATAGCATTTTGAGACATTTTGTAGGATTTTGGACATTTTGTAGGATTTTGGACATTTAAAGGATTTTAGGACATTTCTACGTTTGCAGAATTTTAGTTTTAGGGATTTTAGGATGTTTGGGACATTTCTATAGTTGTAGGACATTTCTAGGATTTTAGGACATTTAGAGGATTTTATGTCATCCATAGGGTTTTTTTCGGAAACTTTTTAGGACGTTTCCATGATTTTAGAACATTAGTAGAATATTCTGGACATTTGCAGGATTTTGGGACCTTTGTAGGATTTTCGGACTTCCTATTTTTAGGAATTTATTACATTAGGCTCTCAGCTAGGACTTCTGTGGGGGGTGTGGGGGATCCTCCACTGGCATTTTATGATCAACAAGCACGATTATGATGCTGTTTTATGCTCTCTGACACCTTGTGTATGCTAAAAGTACGAAAACAATTCCCAGTGTGAATCAATTTATTTTTGTTTTTATTCAAAACATTGTTAGCCCTGCATCCTATCAGGAGCCAGATTTGGCCCACGTGTCGTAAGTTGAGTATCACTGATTTCCACCCAACAACCTTTGTTAAAGGGACAACATTGCAAACTTTTCCAGTGTGATTCAACATCACCCTCCACCTCTCCGACAGAAGAGGGTTTTGTTCTCAGTTCATGTAGCACCCTTCACATGTAGAGAGGAGAGGAGGAGAAGGAAGACGACAGAAGGATGAGACACAAGGCGAGACTGCCAAGCTCGGCGCACCTCCTCATTGCCCCCAAGCGTGGATTTAGTCGTCCGTTATTGTGCAAGCGTTTCACATGTTTATTGTCCCGCTCAGAAACCATTCACTGTATTCGGAGGCATTACTCAACACATTTCTTCATTACAGTTTAGCACCAAAGGAGATGCAAAGAAAGGCAGAAAGACAAGAACATGATCAGTGTAACTGCTTATGTCTCTCTCTCTCTCACACACACACACACACACACACACACACACACACACAGGGTAATACAGCTAATGATACTATTGTAAGATGTTATAATATCAACAACCAACTGTAAGCAGATAACCTGCTGAGCCCTGAAGGCTCAGACATGTTCTGACTGTTTGCTCTTAATGCCAATAAAGTCTGGGCACTCCCCATCCATCGCTGTGGTTATGTAGTGAAGGCTTATTGGTATTAACATAAACCACTTTTAAACATATACAAGTGATGCGATTTGATCAAAGTTCTTCATCTACATTTATAATCTTTCTCGGTTCACGGCAGATGACAGATGAAGCAGAGGAGAGTAAACACTTATATTCTCACGTCAAAAAGGGCAAACACTGTAAAGGCGAGTATGTCCTAAAGCAGGTGAGTGTCTATCACAGATTTGTGCAAAATTGAAGCGATATTTTGAAATGTCAATAACACAATATGGAGAGTGTTGTTGTATGACTTCTCTGGTGATAACATCCCGGTAACCATGGTGATGGATGTATAAAACATTAGCAGCTTTATTTCTATTGCAGCCACCAAACTAGCCATTATGTTATGTGAGAATGATGGAAAGGAGAGGCCCTTAAACGTGGGAGCGGCCATGTGTGAGGGTTTTCTGGGAGCTGATAGTCCACAATTTCACAGAGGAATTGCAGATTTCTGTGGATGTGTGGGTTTTTAAAGAAGATGGCGGTCACCGTGTTTTGGTTGGTCGTGATTACCCCGCCTCCAGCCCTTGATGTAATTAGCTCTTTGTTCTGGCCCAGCAAAGAGTTGGTGCCAATCTGGAACCGGTTCTTCTGGCCTGGGGCCGGTATTTTGGCTTTCGAAATACGAAAAAACTGGTTCTAGATTAGGAACTGGCCCAGAACAAGCCCTGGTGGAAAAGGTGTGCAGTAGTATGCTATAACAGTTCATGCATGTTCATAAGTTATCATTGTATGTAAGTAAAGTGAGGTACTTATAAATACTTATAAATCGTTTTAATTCACATTCATAATGTTTTATGACTGTTGATGTAGTGCATCATTAAGCCTCAGGAGTGTAATCATAAAGCGTTATGAAAGCGTTATAATGCATTATATGAGGTCTTCATATGTTTTACATTTTGCTGTAACTCTATCTCTGTCTTGTTTATTTTAGATTAACCTATGAACAGTGTTGGCTGGTGACGGTACAGTTTAACTACATTTATTCGCAGCAGCTAAAAAGAGAGTGTAAAAACTGACAGCTTGAGCTCTGCGGCTGTGAGCGAAAAGAGAGCAAACGTCACGAAGAGAGGGGTGAGAACTGAACATGATATACAGGATATTCTCACAGTTTCACTTGTTAATTTTTGTGCAAAAACACAGTTTGGTGACGATGACGATGACATTACCGTGGGACAATAATTTCAGAGACGAAATGACAGATCAAAGTCAAGAGGAGGTTGTAGAAAATGAGGACAGACAGACAGATTGCTGCCTATAATTCAACAATAATTTGTCAGAGGAAGCAATTCCCTCTGGAGCGTTGCCAAGTTTGGGTATTTTACAATCGCAGGAGGACTATCATTACATCTTTAATAATTCAAATAAAACCTGGCAAGAGTGATGGGATGAGTCAGACCTCCCACACTCGCTCAGACGCAGTCTGTCATTTCTCTTGTAAAAGTCAATCCAAATAGAAAGGGTTTGGGGGGGTAATCTGCCTCGGATGCCCTCTGTGAATCAAAGTGTGCATGTTTGTTTACTTTACGCTCTATATAGATATGCACGTCCTTTGTTTCATCGGTTATGTGTGTGGTTTAGTTGTGTGTCTATTTATAGGGTCTTTTTTACATCACGGTGTGTGTTTTTATACTTTAAAATTTCTAAGTAGGCCAAATTTAAATTCACTTGGTCTTTAAAACAAATGTTATTTAAGTTTTTCTTTTGGGAAATAATTTACAGTTTTAAAAAATGCTTAAAATATCACAATATATGTTATTGCAATGCTCAGCATCTAAAAAAACACTTAAAATCATATAATATTTTATTATGACTCAATTATTTTATATAATTTTGCATTTATATTGTAGTAGAGCCTCTAGTAATTCCCACTCCTAGCAATGATACCTTTCAGTAAGTCAGTAATAAAGGGCTTTTACAGTCAATGGTTTATATTCAATTAAAAAAAAAAAGATTTATTAATGTGTCTTGTCAAATTGTGATGGGCTCACATTATATTTGCTAAATTTACAAAATAACATAATTGACAGTCCATGAACCCTTTTAAAAAATAGCAAATGGGTTTGATTTCTTTCAAAATATGGTATTAGGTCAGTGAGCAATTCAACAAAAAATGGCCTTGAAAATTAGCAAGAAATTAGTAAAAAGTTAAAAGAAAATTACCTTAAATAAGAAAAAAGAAACAAAATAACACAACTGCCACAAATGATAATATAGATTTGACTGTAGTTTTAAATATATAATTATAATGAATGTAAAAAATAATTAAATGTAATAATTAATTAAATGTAAAAAGTTTTTGACAATTTTTTGACTTTTTTTTTACGCTAATTTCAGGTCATTTTCTTATGAATTCTTTTTAAAAATGTATTTCCTTTTCTTTTACTTTATTTTTACGTTTTTTTTATTTTATTTTATTTTTTGCCATTTGCGGGACTTTTCATGCAAAGTCGCTGGCTGCCTTTCTTCCCATGTCTTTGCAAGGCCTGTCAATGAAGCATAAGAAAACTGATGTTGATCCTGGGTTTAAAGTGTTAAAACATATATTGATTGCCAGCTTTAACAGCAGATACATGAGCCAAACATTTGATCATAACTGGTTGTTTAATATCTTAGTCATAACAACTGAGCTGCTGCTGTTTTGTGAAGACTTCCTCTCGCAGCCTCACTCTCCGACTCTTTTTGGGTCTTTGTCAACAATGTGCTTCACCCAATGAAAGGTGTCATCTAGAGAGCTGAAGTCGCTAACCACAATCCAAAATTAGCCCTCAGCGACTGTGAGCTTCAAGATATTTATAGCAGCGTGAATGAAATCAGTAACAGTTTCCATGGTATGAACAAAAAATGGTTACCATTAGAGCTGCTGGAGACGGCCTCGTTCCAGGATGATTAACAAAAATCTGTCACAGAAAAGTTTAGTTTCAGACCGACCATATCTGCTGATAAAATCTGATCATAAAAACAAACTGATATTAACTTTATATTGTGCTGTTGTGTGCAAAAGAAAGTTTAAATCGTCCCCAAAAAGTTTTGTTTTTTTTAAATGTTTGTGTTGTGCTGTAATTCTGTGAGTATCATCAACATGTGATCTTGATTCGTGCATATATGTAATATATATGAGTGGTAGAAATCCTGGAAAGTCCTAAAATCCTATAAATGTCCTAAAATTCTAGGAATGTGCTTAAATCCTGGAAATGTCCTAAAAATGACCAAAAATCCTTGAAATGTCCCAAATTCCAAGAAGCATCCTAAAATCCTTGAAAAGGCCTAAAACTCGAGGTGTGACCTGACACGTCCAAAATCCTACAAATGTTCCAAAATCCTAGAAGTGTCCCAAAATCCAAGAAATGTCCTAAAATCCAAGAAATGTCCCAAAAACTGAAATGGAATATGCTTAAATCCTAGAAATGTCTTAATGCTAGAAATATCGTAAAATCTGAGAAATATCCTAAAATCCTACAAAAGTCTTTAAATCTCATAAACATGACAGGAGGCCCCTGGCCCCCTGTCATTTTGCAGAAGTGGCCCCTAACAAAGCAGGTGTATCTGCTGTATTAGCTTGAATTAAGTCACTGTATAGTGTTCCTGATTCCATGTCTTGTACGTGTAATCTATATTTTTACATGTCTGCATCAATGTGTGTGTGATTGGCTGCTTACAGTTACTTATGCAACTCAACACTCGCTTCCACTTTGTGTGTGTGTGTGTGTGTGTGTGTGTGTGTGTGTGTGTGTGTGTGTGTGTGTGTGTGTGTGTCTTTGCATGCCTGTGTAACAGAGCCCTGGTTGGGCCTGAGTGGTTCTGATCCATCCATGGCCGCCATTCGCATCCAGGGCTTCTCGATTCCGTGTTTGTGTGTTTGTGTGTTTGTGTGTTTGTGTGTGTGTGTGTGTGTGTGTGTGTGTGTGTGTGTGTGTGTGTGTGTGTGTCCTGGCGGGAGGCTGGCAGTCGGTGTAGCCATGGCTGGCACCAGGCCACCCCCCCCAAACCTCCCTCCCTACTCTGTCTGAGAGCACAATGGGCGATCCGGTAAAACAATACAGGCCCAGGAACAAGGCCCTCCATAGAGCGAGCGACACACTATCCCTGAAAGAGAAACACTCCAAAACGCAGGGCAGCTGAAACAGAAATAGAAAGCTAATTTCTACTCCTCCACCACTTTACTCTCTACCTGTTACTCCTTTCAAAGCCAGCGGTGTTATTGTATCCCCCAGCAGAAATCTTTTAATTTCTTTTTAGTTACACCCTCCAAATGTTTTTTTCCTGTAATGAGGGTGGTGAGTCATTGCACTTTCACTGTGTGCAATCAGAAAACCAATCAACTTTATTATTTTGTTGCTTGTGCATTTTGGCACAAACAAGTAAAACATAAAGATCTCAGCCTGATGCAGTCAGATCCTCAGTGGTGACTCACAGGATGATGACTAAATTTGGGGATTCTTTCGTATTTCGCTCTGAGTGGCCTCATAATCAAACTGACTTGTTGTTCTGTTAACTCTTCGGGCCTTTTTGGTGCATTTCGCTTTTCATTCTGCATTTTTTGTGATAATTTAGGCAGTATTTATGCATAGAGCGTACATTTTGGCAAGATTGTGTGTTTGAGTGTAATCAGTGAATTTGCAGCTCAGCTCCTACAATAAGTCTAAAATACACTGTGGAAACTAAATAGTTACATTCAGACTGTTCAGGTGAAAAAATGCTCCATTGAAACCCATTCAAACTGACATTTTTGATCCCACAGCCATCAGAGCAGAAAAACAGGACTTGTATTATTTCTGGGTGTCATTCTGGGCTTTTGACTCTGAATTTGTCATTTTGACTATTTTCCACCTGATGAGGTCATTTTGACCATATTTGGCATATGGAGGAAATACATGCTATTTCCACTAGGTGACCTGTCAGTCAATGTAGCTGCTGATCACTGACATATCCCAGACTGTCAGCAGCTACACTCACACACTGACATATCCCAGACTGTCAGCAGCTACACTCACACACTGACATATCCCAGACTGTCAGCAGCTACACTCACACACTGACATATCCCAGACCCAGATTCTCTGCCGGTGTCTCTAAATGTCCGCTCCGCTCTCATTCTCTGACGGTTTCTTGCCAGTGTCCGCTCTGTCCTCATTCTCTGCCGGCTGTCAAATTTTGGCTGTCACGCAGCTCTGATGCTATTTTCCACCAAAAAAGAGGCAACATTACTGTTAGCAAGTTTACAGGATATGCTGCTGTTGCGTATTTGCAGAGGAATCACACAGAGCCTTAAAGGTGCTCCTAATGAACGGTCCAGCTCCAAAAATATAAAATCAACTTGTGGCGGCAGATGTTTCAGACATGGCAGGCTGCCACAAACCCTGCTAATGCAGCATACTTAGAAGTAAAAGTAATAATCAGCATGCAGGAGAGTGTGTTGCTCAATAACAGCTTTGAGCAACTGAACATAAAAGTTCACACACAGAAGACAACGGACTCAAACACACTCCCACAATAATGAGCAGTGTTTGAGCTGTATATACAGTAAACATGAAGACCCCCTACCCCCACCTACACACACACACACACACACACACACACACACACACACCACACACAAAGCCCCACACAGTCACATAAACCGAGCTGTGACCTGGCCCTGCGGGTCTGACAGGTAAAGAAGAGCTGAGCAACCTGTCGATGCAGGTAGAGAAACATTCCACACACACACACACACACACACACACACACACACACACAGGGGAGTGAAAGAGAGCACTGCTCACATGCCATATAGCAGTGAGACTCAACATATGGCTCATGGGCCATATCTGGCCCCTGATAGGGTGCCGAGTGGCCCCCTAACAATTTTCTAATATACAATAAAAAATATAGTGATTGACACTGAAATGTTTTTGTACTTCTAGTATCCATAAGCTGTCAGAGTGCATAACAACAACTACAGCATCAAAACAGAGCTTGTGGATGATCCCCCACACCCCCGACAGAGGTCGTGGCCAAGACCATAATGTACTAAAGATCCTAGAAACGTCCCAAAATCCAAGAAATACCCCAGAATCCCAGACCACATTCTAAAATCTTAGAAATGTCCTAATGTCAAACCCCTCCTTAAAGTCCTAGAAATCTTCTAAAATCCCAAATATCCTCAATTCCAAAAAAAATGTTCAAATATCAAAGAAATCTCAGAAAATCCTAAAAATGTCCTAATCCTAGAAACCTCCTTAAATCCCAGACACACCCCCAAAATCTGAGAGATGTCCTAAAAAAGTGTCCTAACATCCTGAAAACACCTTGAAATCCGAAAAATGTCTCCTACAAACGTCCTAAAATCCCAGACATGTCCTAAAATCTGAGAACTGTCCTAAAGTTCTAAAAATGTCCTAACATCCTGAAAACATCCTAAAATCCTAGAAATGTCCTTAAATCCTAGAACTAAAATTCTAGAAATGTCCTTAAATCTGAGCAACATCCGAAAACCCTAGAATTGTCCTAAATTCCATGAAATGTCCTACAATCTTAGATATGTCTTAAAATGCTACAATTCCTCTAATCTTAAAATCCTAGAAACACATATGGGGCAGCGGCCCAGACTGGCCCCTGGCTTGTTGTTGTCTTTCCAAAGTGGCCTCCGTAGTAAAGCCGGTTGCGAGTCTCTTCGATACCGTCTCTACGTCTGCGTTTGTGTAGTTTATTCATTTATCGAGCGCCGCAGATCTCCCTCTCAGTGCCCACTCACTAACACCAGTTACAAACCCAACATCCCGTTCACGTCGCTATCTCTGGCGCTTTACGGAGCCATCACCGAGCAGAAATCATGAATCTCAGCCCTCCAAAGCAAGAGCGTGCAAGACGTGTCGGCCCTAATCAGAAATCTAACGTTTCACTTGTTTGCAGATGGAATCTCTCCCGTATTTATCAAACACGGCCCATCTCCTCTTCCCTGTTCCCCCCCTCAGGCTACCAGGCATATCAGAAATGACTGACACATCGGCACATTTATCACACCTATCGCCATCACCATCACTCCGCCACACATCGGCCCAGCCCCACACACACTCACACACACGCACATACACATGCACACACACCTCAGTTACATTACCACTTATGACACATTACACAGCTGATAAGATCCCTCGTGCTGATAGCGTCACCTTGCCCCAGAAAAGGTCGACGAAATGTGTTGGGGAAAAACTATCAAAGCACACGCCGGGAGTTTTTAAAACACGACACGTCATGCTCGGCTGTCGGAGGGAAGAGGCCTAATGATTTTTCTACAGCTGCGCAGAAGACTTTTCTACCTGAGCCTTCAAACAAACAACTATTCTTTATGTTTGCTCTACGAAGCCGATTAGCTGGTTACATTTAACTCGAAACAGGCAGATTACAATCCAGGTACATTTTAAAAAACAACAATAATCAACTTTTCTGACAGTTATTTCATCAGATCGTCATCAGACCAATTACTGTATGTTCATATAGACATTTTGGGAAAAGGTGACTAGAAAATGTCCCAAAAATTAGTCTTTGAAAAGAAGGACAGGAAGTGAAATTAGCAGAGGTCAGTAGTCATATGTATAATATATATATAATATATGTGCATGTCCAGCATATTGCGTTAAAAAAACAATGTGAAAAGTAACAAGAAAAAAAAAATCATCAGTAAATTATCAAAATAATGGGAACAATGGGAATTTTAAGAAAACAGTTTATAATAAGTATAATTATATATTTAAAAGTAGGTTACAGAAAATGATTATTTATTATGATGCGTGTATGTGTATATATATATATATATATATATATATATATATATATATATACTTCACATAAAATGTGCAGCAAACTGCTAGAAAAAATATGAAAAATGACAAGGAAAAAAGAAATTAAGCTGTAAGAAAGGAAAAATCATTACAAAATTAAATCATAGGGACAAATATTAAGAAAACTACTGTATATTTAGAATTGTTAGAATTCTATATTTAAAGTTACATTAAATTGTTATTATTATTATAATGACTTTGTGCTTATCTAAATATTTTTTTTTCTCCTTTTTTATTATTATTATTATTATTATTGTTACTATTATTACATACTTTATCCATATATTGATTATTCTTTTTACTTTCATTTGTTTTTCTAAATTTTAAAAAAATGCTTGTAACTTCTTCCCATGTTTTTGAACAAGATCAAGCCAGTTTGCTCAGCTTTCAAAGGGTCAGTTAGATTTTTTTGTAGCTGTCTTGTATCTGATGTCATTTTTAATTGCACCAGTTAAAAAAAACTGTTGCACTGTATTTTTTGTTTTGCATAACTTCAATCCCCAAATCCCAAGTAAATGTGAACACACAAAAAAAAACCCAAAAAACTTTGACATCATGTCAGTCCTTATGAGGTTTGCCTCATGATGTAGTTCATATATGACCTGCGTCACATCACGTTAGCCTCTAACTGCACTCGTTTGAGTCTTAAGATGAGATTTTCAGAGCGGGATCAGGTTAAAAGTGACTGAATAGTTTCCTGAAAGCCGTCTCTGCAGGCTGCACGGTGCTGCATTCCTCCATGTTCACCGAGGCCCCATTAAATAAAGTCGTCGTCTTCCATCCAGCTGCGCCGCTGTCAGCGTGACTCGAGAACGGCGCGCTGCAATGCAGCAGCTCCGGCTAATTGGAATATCTCTGTCTCACTTCTCCAATCACACCTGACATGTTCCCCAGAGGGGGAGAGGGGCGAGGTGATGAGGGCAAGAGGCCCCCGGGGGGATAGAGGGCCGCTCTCAAACGCTTTACCTCCCCGCCTTCACAGCGGCGGCGCAGAAAACTCTTAAAGACATTAGCCGCGTCTGCGTTTGGGCGAGACAAAAGTTCAGCTGTTGTGAGTCTCTCTGTGTTTCATGTCAAATCTTGCCTCATCTGTTGCACCACTGGAGGAATGCGAGGAGTGTGAGAGTGTCCGATTTGCAGTTTTCCAAAGTAAAACTCCCTCGTTTTAATGATTAAAACATTAGCTCAACGTTGATTACTTCAAAGATGTATTATGTCACACCTTCTTTAGGATAAAAACACCTAATGATGTGTAAAAATATCTGATTTTATTGTGTCTCCGCATGCCAGAAAGCTGTCCTCGTGCACTTCATTTCACCCCTCACTGTGAATTACAGCGAGCGTGACTCACCTTTCACGTACGAGTGGACTGTTGTGTGTGTGTGTGTGTGTGTGTGTGCGTGTGCGTGTGTGTATGCTTGCGTGCACTCAAAGTGACTTCAAGCTTTAAAAATGGAAATCAAGAACGTTAATGTTGCGAGGAGCCCTGCAGCGAAGAGAGCAAAATCAACCGATGACTTCTCTCTGTTAATGAACAGTTGCATCTGAGCATTCCTTCATGCAGCAGCGTGTTCCTTCATCACACACACACACACACACACACACACACACACACACACACACACACACACACACACACACACACACACACCTGTCTTTAGCTTCCCCACCTGTTCTGTCTTTTTGTCGCTCCACAAAAAAAGGTCAGAACAGGGCATGGCTACTTTACTTTTTCTGTAGTGTGTCCCTTCAGTCTCCAGGACCCGGGTTCATATAGTCATAAAAAAACCTGGAAAAGTCTTTGAAAAGAATTTGCAACAAGCAATTTCCAGGCCTCAAAAAGTTTTGGAGGAGTCATGAAAAATTGTTTCATAAACCTGTATAACAACACGTGATGTTTTTAAGGGCCTTTGGAAATTTGAAAACCCATTAGTATTTTTTTCAAATATTTTTCAACATTTTTAACGACCAAAAAATCACCTTTTTTAATTTAAAAAAAATTCTAAAAAATGTGAAAAAAAAAAGTTTAAAGACAAAAAATAGCCAACATTTTAAAAAAAGCTAATTAAAAAAAAATCACCAAGATTAAGGATAAAAAAAATTCTATAAGTGGTCAATTCAGGAAATGTCTCAAAGCCTTGAAGTCATGCCAAACTCATGGAAATTTGTTGATAAAAATCTGCATTAACCCTGCAGCACACACACACACACACACACACACACACACACACACACCTGTTATTAGCTTTTGTTGTTCTACAATAAAAGGTCATAATGGCACAGCTACCTTCCTTTTCCTTGTTCAGATCAGCGCAGCGGCCTTTAGATTTAATCGTGTTTTCGGAGGTTTTGAAATGGACAAGCTTGTCTCTGGCTGGTCACAGGTCACCTGAATCAGGCTCACACACCTGCATCAGGAGCCCCTCCCCTTTACACCTGTCTCAGCAGAGGCAGAAGCCGGGTAACGATATGAGTCGGCGGTGGCGATCGAGTTTTAACTCCCGGCCGGTGGTCAGGGCCGTGTGAACCTCGGCGTGACCCCTGGCGACCTCCTCCACTGCAGTTCACAGCTCCTCAGAGCCGAGCGCGGCCTCGCTGTGAATGGAGCTTTAAATGGAGCCCATTATCCAGTTGCACAACCTCCCAAACTGGAGTCCCAGTGGGGCCCCCCGAGGGGCCGCAGAGGGCGTCCGTTATGGGTCTTCAGCCAGCAGTTAGAGGAGGCGGGGGGCGTCCATTACGGCTCTGGGGGATGTAATGTCCAGATGGCCAGGTGCTACGGGGGGACCTGTCCCACCCTGCAACAATCCCAGCTTTCATCCTCGGCAAACCGCAGCCCTTCAGCGGCCCGGACGCCGTGGTCACGCAGAGTCAGTCAAGCGGAGAGAAGAGGAGGAAGAGGAGTGGACCACGAGATGTTTCATTGACAAGATTTAAACCTCCGTCTGATGGCAGCTCGGTCGCCAGAAGACAACGTTGGCTTTGTACATTTCTGCAAACCATGACTATGTCACATTTGTACGTTTCGTACGAATCATATCAGCGTTTCTAAAGAGATGACATCATTACCATCATTTTAGGAAGTTTTTTGCAGAATTTAAGGAGATTTCTAGGATTTTAGGATGTTTTCAGGAATTTAGTAAATGGGATAGTGCCACAGAAAGTGTTCTAAAGACGTATCTGCTTCATAATACTGTACAAATGTAACATATCTATAGTTTGCAGAAATGTTTAAATGTCAATGTAGTTTTAGCATTGGTAGCTAATGCTAATGGAAATTCATCTTTGAAAATAATTAACCTCAGGTACCTCAGCCTAATTCAGGGGAAAGTCATGCGTCAGGAATTTACAACTGTGTCAACAGCACGTACAGAGATGTTTCTGATGCCTCCGTCTGTCGACAAGTCGGTGTGAGGCAACGCTGTTGAATAAATACAGGACTTGCTACATCATCTCACACAGTCATGCTGCTCCTCTTTGAGACTGGAATTACCCGAAGCAGAGGTAGAGAAAAAAGAAAATCTATTTTCGATTCCCTGTTGCTCAAGAGCTTGGCAAGTATAAAGCATGCTTCGCTCTCATTCCAGCCCTTCACCACTCACGCAAACACATACATACATTCAGAAACTCACACACTTCCCACCCACATGCTCACAAATCCCACCCCAATACACACAGGCCCATTGTGAAGCCACAAAACAGAAACAACAAGCCGCTCCAAAAACACCCAGGGGACTCGCAATTCACCGCTCAATCAATCTCACCGCCGTGCGAGCGGACGCACACGCTCGCTCTCACGCGCACTTAAGGCACATTTAAATGCAACAAATATGTTTTATGACAAATGAATGAAAAACATGCGAGCGCAGAGAGCACTACATTGCATCGCCCTCGAGGGACAGGCCAGCAAGTGCAGATATAGGATTACTAGAACTGACGCTTCAGTCTTTCCATTGTGAACGTGAAAATCCAATGAGGGGCCTCTAAGTGGATGCACTCACACAGAGAACCTGTTCTGAGGCCGCTAATTAAATCTAAACAGGCGCTGACATTGATTTGAGAGGTCGTTATTGGCCCCTTAAAGCTGAGATACTCTGCTCGCTTTGCTTAGGGGCCACTTTTTGGAGAATGACAGGAGGCCAGGGGGCAGTTATACATACATGTTTCTCGGATTTTAGGAAATTTGTAGGATTTTAGGACGTCTGTAGTGTTTTATGACATTTTTTAGGATTTAAGCACATTTCCCAGATTTTAGGAAGTTTGTGGGACTTTCGGACATTTCTAGGATTTAAGCACATTTATATATAGCATTTCCTGACATTTCTTACGCTTTAAGAAATTTCTAGGATTTGGGGATATTTCTAGGATTTTAGGACGTTTCTAGGATTTAGGGTCATTTCTGGGATTTTTGGAAGTTTCTAGAATTTTCTGACATTTTTCAAACTTAAGGACATTTCTAAGATTTTAGGACATTTGCAAGACTTTAGGATGTTCATAGGATTTTAGGACATTTCTAGATTTTAGGATGTTTCTAGGAATTATGCATGTTTCTAGAATTTTCTGACATTTCTCAGACTTCAGGGAATCTTGAGGACATTACTAGGATTTTAGGACATTTCTAGGATAATAGGACAATTGTAGGATTTTAGGGCATTTGTTATATTTTAGGATATTTGTAGGATTTTAGGGCATTTCTCTGGTTTTAGGATGTTTCAGGACTTAAGCATGTTTCTAATATTTTCTGACATTTTTCAAATTTTTTGACATTTCTAGAATTTTCAGACAGTCCCATGATTTTAGGATATTTCTAGGATTTTAGGACATTAGGCTGCGGGGGACCTCCATTGGCACTTTTTTTTTTTTTTTTTTAATTGTGAATTATAAAAGGGTTTGGGGACTACCTTGCACCCTCTCAGGGGCCAGATTTGGCTCGTGGGTCAAAGGTATCTCTGCCTTGTGGTCATTGAAGACTTGGGAAGGAAGCCTTTTAGAGAAACTTAAAATGGTTTTTCAACGTGACCTAAAAACCTCCCAAAAATGTTCTTAAAGTGGTCTCGTCTGCCTGTCAGCTAATCAGCCATCCATCACGCTCTGTTTTCATCTGCACTCAGGGAGTTTGTCAGGAACTGGAGGGTTCATTAGGCCAAGAGTGAGTAATGCTTCCACAGAAAGGCACGCCGAAGCAGCTCACCTGGGGGAGGAGCAGGTGACGTGAGCGTGACGCTGCAACTTTTAGTTTACTTTTAATGCAAATTAAGACCTGCATGAACCAACACGCTTTCATCCTAACCCGTCACATACCGCCGCTTGTTCAGTGGACTCTTCACGTCTACATATGACGAGCAGCGAGGTATCCTGGCTGCGGTTAATGCTTTAATTCTCTTGGTTTCACTTAGAGATAATACAAATGAATGGTGTTTTGACCATCAAACACTTAATTTTCTGCATTCTGGAGAATTGTTATGCAGCATTTTGTGGTTTTTCTGCAGGATTTTATGATGTTAATGTCTGCTACTACAAAATCTCCACCTTTGAAGCTTTGCAACTTCCTTTGTGAGCTACTCAAACAAATGAATTTCCAGAAGAGTTTTCAGCAGACTCAACACAAACAGAGCTGCAAAACCTAAAAATGAATCACCTGTTCTGAATGTCTTTTCACACATACTTTGGTTTAAATGTACATGAGCGGTGTTCATTCTTCATCTCACGTGTGTGTTCTTTGCATGCAGTTTGTCAGGCGGGGAAAACGAACCGATCTGAACTTTGCTTCACCCGGACGTTGGTGCCTCGCAGCAAATATCTCTGCTGAAGGGTGAGAAGGAGACGGGCTGCGATATTTCTGAGTTATTAACATATGTCATACAGAAACTCTACCAGGAGTTCTCTGCCTGTGAAGACTTTTCTCTTCCAAAAACTCCTTTTTCTCTCACCTGTGGAGCAGGTTGAGACGCCCACCGCGGCTCAGTCACAGTTTAACTGAACGCCGTCAGAGGTTGTGGTAATTACAGTGGCAACTGAAACTCCTGACAACACCTCTACCTTTCCAGTAGTTTCTGATTCTGTCCCTCCCCCCGCCTTTCCCTTTCCTCACTCCTTCACTGAAAACATGAAACTAAAATTGAGTTGAACTGTGACCAGGTTATCCAACACCTGTCAGACTTTGTTTGTGTCAGACTGGAATTCCCCTAGATGGCAGCGCTTCTTGTCAAAGAGAACGTCCCTGTTCACTCTTTGCTGTAAATGTGCCTATATTCATAATCTCTTTGTGATTTACTGATAATAAATGATTATTTAAATGTGGTAGATTCCAATATAAATTCTCAGAGTTGTATTTATATGCTGTGCGTGTTCATGCAACCCAGTCTCATGCCAAAGTCGTCAAATATCACCGCTTGGTTAGTGATTTCTGAGATGAAAAAAGCTGTCCTTTCACAGTGATAATATTCGCCAATGTTGCAGAATCTCTTTAGCTAGGAACGCCAGCCAGTTTAGGATTTTTGGACATTTTTTGGACTCTGATTTTAGAAGATTTCTAGGATTTTTGGACGTTTTTCAGATTTTAAGACATTTATAGGATTTGAGGCCATTTCTTGGATTTTAGGACATTTCTTGGATATTAGGACACTTAAAGGATTTTGAAACATTTCTAGGTTTTAAGGACATTCCTCAGCTTTTAGAACATTTCCAGGATTTTAGGACATTTCTAGGATTTTAGGACGTTTTTAGGATTTTTGCGGGTTTCTAGGATTCAACCATGTTTCTAAGATTTTGGGATTTCATAGATTTTACAGTTCTACGACTTTAGGACATTTCACACTTTAAGATGTTTGTTGAATTTTAGGACATTTCAGGACGATTAAAGTATTTTAGGATGTTTCTGGACTTTTCAGACATTTCTAGGATTTTAGGATTTAAGACATTTTGTCAGATTTTACAGAGTTTCTAGATTTTTTTTTAATGTTTTAAGGATGTTTTGAAGATTTTAGGATGATTCTAGGATTTCAGGATCTTGTAAGGATTTTAGGACATTGTGGTCTTATCTAGGACCTCTGTCGGGGGTGTGGGGGATCCTCCACTGGCTCTTTTTTTGATCAACAAGCTCTTTTTTGATGCTGTTTTATGTCTCTGACACCTTATGGAGACAAAAACAATTCACAGTGTCAATCACTTTATTTTTATTGTGAATTCGAAAATTGTTGGGGGGCCACCTGGCACCCTGTCAGGGGCCCGATTTGGCCTGCGGGCCTTCAGTTGAGTATCAATGGTTTCAAGAAATGCTTCTCATCCAGAGAAACAGCCACATTGAGTTTATCTGAATTGGTTTCCACTGATTGTCACAGTGCACAGCTTTCACACCTGATTAATTGCTATGTGTGAAAAATTCGATAATAACATACAACCCGCCATCACGTCCAGACGACGCAAAGAAAGCACTTCTCAAAACGTCTGGCTTGTCCGACCTCTATTTATCCAACATCTCTTGGTATGTGGGAGTTATTCTTTTTCTTTCCCATGGGCCAACAATTACAGGAACATTTTCATCTCCCTGGAATTTAAAAAAAAAACTCTGAGAGGAGAGGAACACATAATGAAGAAACATGACGTAAGACAGCGATGCTCAACTCGCTTTGCTTAGGGGCCACTTTTACAACATGACAGGAGACCGGGGCCAGTCACAGCAGCCCCATAGCCCCATACATGTTTCTAGGATTTTAGGACATTTGTCGGATTTTTGGACGTTTCTTGGATTTTAGGACATTTCAAGGATTTTTGGACAGCTGTAGGATTTTGGAACACTTCTAGGATTTTGGAACATTTCTAGGATTTTATAACACTTAAAGGATTTTAGCATGTTGCTAGGATTTTAGGACATTTCCAGGATTTTAAGACTGCTCTTGGAATTTGGGGCATTTCTAGGATTTTAGGATGGCTCTAGGATTTTGGAACATTTATATGAAATTTAGGACACTCAGTGGATTTTAGCATGTTGTTAGGATTTTAGGATGTTTCTTGGAATTTTGGATGTTTTTAGGATTTTTGGATATTTCTGAAATTTTAGGACATTTTTACGATTTGGGGGTGTTTCCAGGATTTTAGGACAATAGGGTTTTATCTAGGACCTCTGTCGGGGGTGTGGGGGATCCTCCACTGGCTCTTTTTTTGATCAACAAGCTCTATTTTGATGCTGTTTTATGCACTCTGACACCTTATGGAGACTAAAAGTACAAAAACAATTCACAGTGTCAGTATCTTTATATTGATGTGAAATTAATTAAAAAATGTTTGGGGCCCACTTGGCACCCTACGGGGGACCAGATTTGGCTCTTGGGCTGTGAATTGATTATGACTGTTGTAATGGAAAAGCCCTGTTTTTGGGAGGAGAGGCAAACAGAAGAAGCGATGGAGATGGATTTGATAAAAAGGCAGCGAGGGAGGGGGAGAAAAATATAGATGCCAAGAGAAAGAGATTGATGAGAAGCGATGAGCGGTGTTTTCCTTTTCTGAAGACTCGCTCTCTGGCCTTCTCTCCCCTCTCGTTCTCTTTTTCCTCCCCTCGGGGCTGATCTCTCTCTTGCATGTCCGGACGGGCTCGAGTCAGTCCCAGGTAAAACTGGTCACCCGAGTCCTCCCCTTAAGCTCACCCCACCTCCATCTCCCCTTTTGCTCACCTGCCCCGAGGCGAGCCTCCCCCCTCCATCTGGCAGCGTGAGTAAGAACAGGAGAAACCGCCGGGATGATCCGCAGCATTCTGCTCTGATGAAACATTACAGGAAACAATACCCCCACTGTTGAGCCAAAGTTCTGTATGAAACAACTTTTTTTTCCAGTTGATTTACAGCAACATTGTTCCAAAATGAACCCATGTATGAATTTGACAATCCAAACTTTTGTTTGTCCCGCTGCTCTCGGCGCTTGGCGACAATAGGCCCAGCTCTCAAGGTTAAGCCGCAGATGTGTTAATGTGCTAAGACCGTGCGATCGGGCTTTTTAAGACATTTGAAGAAACAGCCGAGTGAATCGCGGAGGAAGAAAAGAAAAGGGAATGGGATGAAAAGTGGAGGAAAAAAGCTCATTTCTGCTGACATGGACGGGGGACAGCGAGCCAGGGCAGTAGAGAGTGACAGAGCTACAATGGAAACACAATGGAAACTCGCCTTCCCCCAACGCCAGCCATCTCCCCTCACTGGGTTTTTTATCCCGCCGTCGCCCCTGCCAGGCGACAGCGCGGGCCAGGCTTGTTCAGCAGAGCCGCAATAAGACAACACTAATAAACGCCAACTGGGGGGAAAAACAACAAACAGCTTACACTTTCAAATTTTACACCGAACTAGTCAGGGCTAATTCCTGCTCCAATGTTTAGGGGAAAACACCAACCCTCACTCCGTTCTCTCTCAGACCGCCCCGTCCCGACCTGTTTATCCACTGTCAACAATACGCGGCCTGCCGTTGGAGCGAGGCACCTGCTGCTTCCTGGTTCATGGCTGGTGATCGGGAGGCGTTCAGATAAACAAACCCCGTCTCGTTTGGTTCGGGTGTTGACAGCGACGCATTCCCGCTTTTCATCTGCTCTTCTCTTACGCAACCCCACACTGCGCTGGCGCTCTGCAGTGCATTTTTTGACAGATTGGTTTCCCTCGCTGGGGTTAAGCATATTTCTGTGTGTGTGTGTGTCTTTGTGTGGCTTCACTTTGCTTATTCTGCAGCTTAAAAATTGCTTGCGCAGGCACCATTAAGTGCAGCGCTGTGGAGCCTTCCCCGGAGCAGAGGCGAGATGAACTGTTTATCTGTCTATTACAGTAGAAACCACACCCACCCCTTATGTTATCACGACAGAGGCCCCGATGGAAGAATTTCTCCAAACTCGGTAAACAAACCGCTGCAGCTCAGGTGAATCATCAAAGACATTAAAACCCGCAGCCCTGGGGTAAACCCACAAATCACAAATACTAATAAGACTGTCTGTGGTGATCCAGCGGAGAGCTCCTGTTTTCAGTCCTCACTTTAATCTGAAGGACAGACGTGAGGCAGCAGCCACATACACGTTTCTAGGATTTTAGGATGTTTTGAGGATTTCAGGTTATTTCTGGTAGTATCGGACGTTACCCGAATTTAAGGAAGTTTCAAGGATTTTAAGACATTTCTCGAATTTTAGGATATTTCTATGATTTCGGTGTGTTTCTAGCATTTTAGCATGTTTCTAGGATTCTAGAACAACTCTAAGATTTTACTATGGTTCTCTGGTTTTTTAGGACATTTTTGGAGTTTGGGACATTTCTAGGATTTAAGGTTTCTAGGATTTTAAGACATTATTAGGAATTTTGTGACAGTTTCTTGGGTTTCAGGACATTTCTATAACTTTAGGACGATTCTACAATTTAGGAAGTTCCTCAGATTTTAGAACATTTTTAGGATTTTACGACATTTGTCTGATTTTCAGAAATTTGTAGGATGTTTTTCATTTCTAGGATTTAAGCATGTTTCTGAGCTTTTCATTTTTATTTTAGGATCTCCATACTCAGCTTGCTTTGGTTGGGGGCCACTTTTGCAAAATCACAGGAGGCCAGGGGCCAGTTGCAGCAGCTGTTATATTCATAAAGTAGAAACCAGCTATCCTGAGCTGATGCAGGCTCCACATTTCCCAATAAACTGAGTAGTACGTGTTGTTTGAAGTTCACGTCTCCTGTTATACAGAGCAGTGTAAAGAGGCCGGGACAGGAGACAAACTTGTGGAAGGATGGATTAGGCCGCGGCAGGAGTGTGTGTTCACTGTGGCCTCTAATTTACTTAAGTGCAGTCTAAACGGTGAGGAGGAGATAAGAAAGCAGCTAATAGACCTTGACCTCCAGTGACAGTCACACAAAGCAGGCAGACAAAGAAACCACCATAACTTCTGTAGACAATCTACGGCAGTGATACTCAACTTACGGCCCATGGGTCAAATCTGGCCCCTGATAGGGTGCTAGGTGGCCCCCCAACCATTTTCTAATTCACAATAAAAATAAAGTTAATCACACTGGGAATAGTTTTTGTCCTTTTAGTATCCATGAGGTGCCAGAGTGCATAAAACAGCATCAAAAAAGAGCTTGTTGCGCATAAAAAGAGCCAGAGGAGGATCCTCCACACCCCTGACAAAGGTCCTAGATCCTAGAATCTAAGAAATGTCCTATACTCCAAACAATGTCCTAAAATTCTAGAACAGTCCTAAAATTCGAGAAATGTCCTAAAATCTGATAGATGTCCTTATATCCTTGAAACATCCTAAAATCCTAGAAACATACTAAAATCTGAGAAATACCCTAAAGTCGGAAAAACTTCCTAAAATCCTCGAAATGTAATGAAATCCTAGAAATGTCCTCAAATTCGAGGGACGTCCGAGTGTTAAGGAGCATTTAGGAGTTTCAGTACTTTTACGTTTCTGCAGTGTTTCGATATGCTACACCTTCAGTTTCTCATATGTCTCTTAAATGTTCTTGTACCTCCAGTGATCGGCTCATCCCCTCAGTTGTTCTGTCTTACATTCATATCATGTGGTTAAGGCGTATTTCTAGAATTTCTTTGTCTCTAGATGTTTGGAGCTACACCTGAGGTATTTTTGTTGTGGACATAATTGTGCAGACTCGTCACGTTCTTATCAGATTTCCGTCCCTTTTGCAGCCTCAGAATTTGCTCCTGATTGCAGTGATCTTCTAATGTCACGTGCTAACATGACTCGTTCAGCCTGCCAGAGCTAAAGGTAACGTTGACAGGTACCGACTGAAATACCTGAGGCCGCTTCAGGCAACAATGCGCGCTGGGAGGGCACGCAATCTGTTTGACTATTTATCCATAAATTATTTTTTCTTTTAATCTTGGCAGATGGCTCGTATATTTTGGAAGTGTCAGTGAAAACATAATTAATCACTTTTTTAATTTAAGTAATGAGCTGGAGATACTTGGCATGACTTTTGTAATGGTTTTTTTTGACTGTCATATTCACTGATGATATAATGTATTTTAAACTTCTTCTGACATGTTACGTGACTGCTTCATGTATGCGGACTGTGAGTCTCCCAGACAGCCGTTACGAAATCACGTCAAATATCGGCTGCAACACATTAAACCAGAAATACTAAACTTGCTTTGCTTTAGAGGCCACTTTGCAAAATGACAGGAGGTCAGTTTTAGCACCCTTATACATGTTTCTAGGATTTTGGGACATTTCTAGGATTTTAGGAAATCTTTAGGATCTTGGACATTTGTATGATTTTGGACATCTGTAGGATTTAAGGACATTTCTTGGATTTTAGGACATTAGGTTCTTCGCTATGACCTCTTTTGGGGGTGTGGGGGAGCGTCCACTGGCGCTTTTTTTTATCAACAAGCTCTATTTTGATGCCATTTTATGGACTCTGGGATCTTATGTATACTAAAAGTACAAAAGCAGTTCCCATTGTGAATCACTTTATTTTTATTGTGAATTAGAAATTGGTTGGAGGGCCACCTGGCACCCTTTTGGGGTCCATTTTTGTCCCGTTTGCTGTAAGTTGAGTGTCACTGCATTAAACAGTAGAGCTCCATGGTGATGTGATCACAGTCCCTTCATGACCTCCTGCCAGAGCCGCTGCTGGTCTGTATGTGACGCAGCGGTCAGCCCAGGCCAGCATTACCTCAGGAAAGAGATTTCACTGGGAAAACACCAGCCGTCTCCGCTGGCTGCCTCCAGTACAAACACTCCCAGGGCTCCCAGAGGGAGGCGGGGCGGCTGTGGGAGCAGAGCGGGGCCAACATGGGATAGTGGCAGGGGTAGAGGGACAGTTTGGGTCTGGGAGGGTGAAGCAGACGATGAACATAGTCGATTATCTCACTATTGGGGCCGATTGTGCAATATTGCATCAGTTATGATCTGCAGCTGCAAGCTCTGCAACTTTTAAACCGGCACATTGTGTCTTTTTAGGCGCGTTGGCGGGGCCTCGCAGTGTTACATCATCTGATGAACATACCTCTGCTGCAAGCACCAACCCAACACAAAGCCGGTGGTCCAAAATTTACAAAATCACCATCATTAATGTGGTCTCGTTTGCATATATTGTCATTATATCTTGAAACAAGGAAGTGCATAAATCTCAATCTGATGACGTCTGATGGTTGTTACCACGAACTCCCTCTCATTTCTTTGTTCACACATGCTTTATCCAACATGATAGCCAGAGGACTTTGGTTACGTAAGTTTGGGATTACAGAGGTATTCTTTAGAGATAGTAATAAGCCATTTTCACATTATCTGCGTCAGACGTGTTTTCACCTCCTGGAAATTCTTTATTGTTGAAAGTCTCCAGGTTGGCGCCCGGGCAGAGCACTCAGGAGGCAGCACATGATGCAGAAGTTATGAAAACAGTTAGGAAAATCGCAGATTTTTTTTTGTTTTTTGTTTCAGATAAAGGTGGTTTGTAATTTGGTTAACAACTGAGTAACTTGCTGTTCCTTAAATTTCTCTTTCGGTTTTGGCGCTGGCCCTTATCGACAGCAAATCCTAAATCTTTTAACAAAGATTTATACAATTTATTTTTAAAATTAAAATAAAAACGTATCTCTTCACTTTAGCCTTTAAATAGCACCAACTTAACAACTTTGCATTTTGTTTTGCACTTTCGCACTGCTGCATCTCTTTAAAATTTTGTATTTTTCTTGATTTTATGCAGCTTTATTTTTATTAATATTATCTTAATGGGTTTTATTTTCCAGCTGTGTATTCCTTTTTATTCTTTTCTTAGTCTACATGAATTAAAAGACATAAAACATGTATAAAAGTCTCATGTTTAGGATAAAGTCCATAATAAAGAAATGAAGAAAGGATGTATAACTTGTAGTTGCACCAATATAGTAACAAAAATTAAGTTTTTTGTGTGTCAACAGTGAGAAAAGAGTCAAACACATCTTTATTTTTTTGTTTGTTGCCAGACTAAACATCATATCTGAGATTAAATTGGCTTGTTGAGCTGCAGGAAAACCATTTGTTTATCTGTTGTCTTTTCAGTTTAGTTCCTGATTAAAAAATGTGTGTCAAAGCACTGATGTCAATCAGCCAACTTGGAAAACCCTCATGTTGGAAGTTCACAGTAACACGTTATGCAAATGTGAGCGTGACGCATCAGGTCCGTTAAACAGCGGGAACACTCAACCTGCTTTGCTTAGAGCCACTCTTGCAAAATGACAGGAGTCATTCGCAGCAGCCCCACACGTTTATAAGATTTAAGGACATTTCTCGGATTTCAGGATGTTTAAAGAATTTTAGGACATATCTAGGATTTAGGATGTTTCTATGTTTTGGGGATGTTTTTTATGACTTTAGGACATTTCTAGGATTTAGGGTCTTTCTTGGTTTTTAGGATGTTTTTAAGAGTTTAGGATATTGCTCAGATTTTAGGACATTTCTTGGATTTAGGGTGTTTCTAGGTTTTTGGGACATTAAGACTCAAGGACATACATTGTGGATTTTAAGGCATTTCTAGGATTTAGGATATTTCTTTGATTTTTTTTGTTTCTAGGGCTTGATGGCATTTCTAGGATTTTAAGAAGTTCCTAGCACTCCTAGGTTTGGAAGATATTTCATGAAATTTGAGACATTTGTTGGATTTTAGGATCTTTCTGGGATTTTAGGACTTAAGGACATTAGGGTCTTATCTAGAACCTCTGTGGGGACTGTGTGGGGGATCCTCCTCTGGCTCTTTTTTGATCAACAAGCTCTATTTTGATGCTGTTTTATGCTCTCTGACACCTTATGGAGACTAAATGTACAAAAACAGTTCTCAGTGTCAATCACTTTATTTTTATTATGAATTAGAAAATGGTTTAGGGGCCACATGGCACCCTGTCAGGGGCCAGATTTGTCCCGCAGGCCAAATTTTGAGCATCACTGTTATACTGAAACAAAAACAGTCCCAACAGCTAAACATTCCTGTAAAATCTGGTTGCGGCTGAAGATGTTTATACTCGTCCAAACAGATAATTTGTTATCAGCAATGCTTCAGGCTCTCTATGAAATCCATCGGCCACAGACGATGAGCGAGCAGAGAGATATCGACCCTCCAATGAGAACACAGACATGAATTAAGTCTCTAATGAGATATGAGGTAGATAGTCCGAGGGGAGGAGATACAAGGTTGCACTAATGTGTTTTGTCACTTCCCTCATCATTTCTCCCACTTCCTGGGGTGCTGCAGATAACCAGCCCAGATCACCGTGTGCTCGCCAGTGATTGGCTGCAGCGGGCTTATTTACCTAGTGAGGGTTGTCTGATTGGCCCGAGGGAGACAATGGCATGTGCAAACAGCCGCGGGGCTCTGGACAGCCGACCGACACAGCAGTCCCTTTGTTAGTGAGGTAGCTACTCTATCTGTTGGCAGTCGACGCATGCATGATCACACACGCAATCACTGGTTGCAGTTAAAGTTGGACTTAAATGAGGGTTTTTTTCAGTGGGAAAGCTGCCAGTAACCAGTTACCTGCCAATATTCAGCATCTTTTAAGGTGAGCAGGGTCAAGAGTTTATTCACTCCTGCACAACATCAGGAATTCTGCCTTAAAGTGCTGGAAGTGTGCAGCAGTGTTACTCAACCTGCGGCCCACAGGCCAAATCTGGCCCCCGATAGGGAGCTGGGTGGCCCCCCAACTATTTTCTAATTCACAAACATCCTATAATCCTAAAGTTGTTGGAAAGTCCTGGAATGTAATAAAGTCAGAGAAATGTCCTAAAATCCCAGAAATGCCCTAAAATCCTAGAAACTTCCTAAATTCCTCAAAGGTCCAAATACTGGTTTTCTATGAATTTCTTCAATTTTGTTGGATGTATCAAACATAATTTGTTGATAATGTGGTTTCCAGTGTGCAGCCTCTGATGTGTTGACAAGTTGATAAGCAAACCTCAAGAAGCTGAATACAAAAAAAACACACTTTGCTGCAGAAAACTGTTGTATCTAATGCAGATATGAAGGACGACTTCAAGAGATCTGGTGTGCAGCGAGATGTGAAATTCTGCATCTTTAAATGTGACTTTTCATGCCAAGAAATTCTACATGGCAGATGTTTCTTTCTTGCACATTTTGGCATGGATAGAAAGTCTAAACTTCATTGTAGTAAAGTGAAAAAATAACTTATTTTTATGTATGCAATCATAGCAGAAATAAGAAAAAACTCTGAAATTAGAAGAGATTAATAGTAAACTCATCTCTGAAAAGAGTATGCAGAGATATGAAGCTGCAGCATCTGTCCTAAGATATCAACTTCTTGCTCAGTTTATTAAAAGGTGATTAACGCATGACTTGGCCCAGATATGAAAGGAGTGGTATTCAGCACACACACACTCTTCAAACACACCTTTGCAGATGCTGCCAAGATCATGTCATCAAACACGGCTTAGCTAATGCATGTCCCCTGGCACTGCAGCCAAATGAACACAACACAAACACCTGTCTGCTCCACTTTTCTCTGTGGATTTGTGACGCGGCGGCGAAGAGAGGTGCCAGACAGCTATCAGTCGGTTTTGCGGCGCGGCTCAGGTGATTTGGCGTTGGCTGTGAGGAGCAGCGAAGGCTTCGTGCGGCGTTGGGTAAACCCCCAGTGACAGTTTGTGGATGCAGGCCCATGCAAATGTGCTGCTGCCACGGAGGTTTTGACAGGTGAGGTTCAGTTTCGCCCGGGGCCAGGGAGAGACGGCTGTCCGTTACACGGGGCTAACCAGGGGCCACGGCTGTAAAACACGTCCTGAGAACCATGTGGTGCAGAACACACGGAAACACACTGCACAGGGATCTCATGGAAAAGTTGTTTTTTTCTGTTTAATCCGGCCTCACATAGTTAAACACAGACGGTTTAAGAATTGGAAAAACACAAACTTAATGTCATTTATTTCAGAAACAAAACATCCCTTAGAGACTTTTATCCATAATTCTGAAACAGGGTTCATGCCATCATGAAAAACCTGGAAAAGTCATGGAATTTTCAAATAGCAATTTTCTGTGCCTGGAAAAGTTTAAATGAATATAAATATAATCTGAAAGTATATTTGTCTGTAAGAAAGACCAAAAATTTTAAAAGAAAAAAAAAAGTTTTTTCTTTTTAAGTCACCAAAAAAATTTAGAAAAAGAATTGCCCAAACTGTTTTTCTGTAAAAATCGGCAAAATTTTCTCTTTAGCCTCCAGCCATTTAAAGTTGTACACCCCTCCCTTACAGCCAAAATAAAAACATCAGTCCCTCCCCAGTGCTTAAAAAAATGAGTTGACATGCCTCAGCCTTTTTGCGTCACCCCCTCATGAATAACGAACAGTCACAAAGTTATATTTAAATAGATATATTTAAATTTAAATGAATGAATATATTTATTTATATTTATTCAGTACTAATCCTGCTCTAAACTGAGTTTTTTTTTTTTAAAGCTATTATTTAGAAATTAAAAGTATTGATGGTCGTTTCAGAGAATGTGTGGTCTTTAAAATTTGTCTCAAAGTCCTGGAAAAGTCCTGGAAATATATATTGGTGAAAAAGTGTATGCACCTTGTATACAGTTTTTAGGTCAGCGAAGTGCTGACTTCAAATATGAAAGCAAAAACTAAAAGTGAAAGTGTAACAGTGCAGCTCCTCTTTTTTTTGTAAAATATCAATGACACATTAATCTTAAGTAAATTTGACACGTCACTTTGTTTTCTTTATATCTTGTAAAGAAGGAACAGATTTGTAACCACCTCTCCTCTCCTGTTTAACCCAAATCCTTCGTTCCTAAACTCTTCACCTGAAACACGTCACCTCGCACTCGTCCTGCCCCTCTCGGGTCGTCAGTCATTCCCTCTGACACCTTCTGTCACAGACTGAGCGCTGAGCCTCCCTCAGTGAACCTGTGAACTCTGCGCCACCTGCATTACTCTCTGTAGTCCGTCAGAGCAATTTCTGACTCTACGACAGGTGAAAAACAGTCCTTTTTTGTTGTTTTTTTTCAGAGGCGAGTTGCATAAATCGGACAGAAATCAGTTTGTTCTGAGAGAAGAGCTGGATGCTGCTTGTGCACACATTCAAACTCATCTGCTGAAAAAATGATTGTAGCGGCAGCAGGCTGTGTGTGTGTGTGTGTGTGTGTGTGTGTGTGTGTGTGAGAGAGAGAGAGAGAGAGAGAGAGAGATGAGGGTTTAGGCACGTTGTCTGCGAGGCCGTCCAAGAAGCCCCAGGGCACCTCAGTAAAAGAGATAATTATCTTTTATCTGCTGTGTTGTGACGGGAGATTATGGTTCAAATTTACGATTGTTAAGGAGACAATGCAGCGCGAGGCTGCTCTTTTCAAAGTGGCGAGGGGGTCTCCAACAAGTGAGAGAACTCCCACAATGCCGCGGCAGCTCATCCCTCATGTTTCAGGCTTCAGGTCTTTGGAAAACAAAAGGAGAAGGATGAGAGCAGCAACAGCACCTTCAAATAGGACTACAGTAATCCCATATTAGATATTTGGCAGATGTGGTATAAACAGTGATATCAGGAGAGATTAGAGATTTCAAAAAAGTCACTTTTTACTCACAAGAGCATAAAACTGGGTTTTTCTAAGACAATCAAAGATCCGGGATACTTAACTTGCTTTGCTTTGGGGCCACTTCTGCCAAATGACAGGAGGTCAGGGGCCAGTTGCAGCAGCTCCATACATGTTTATAGGATTTCGGGACATGTTCCTCAGATTTTAGGACATTTCCAGGATTTAAGGAAGTTTCTAGGCTTTTAGAAACTTTGTAGGATTTTTGGATGTTTTTAGGACTTTAGGACATTTCCATAAATTTAAGACGTTTCTAGGATTTTCAGACATTGATATGATTTTAGGATTTTTCTAGGACTTTAGGACAGATCTGTAATTTAAGAACATTTCTATAATTTTTAGGATGTTTCTATGAGTTGAGCACATTTTTAGGATTTAAAACTATTTCTATGATTTTAGGACATTTCTCTGATTTTAGGACATGAGGGTCTTAGCTAGGGCCTCTGTCGGGGGGGTGTGGGGGATCCTCCACTGGCACTTTGTTTTGATCATCAAGCTCTATTTTGATTGCGTTTCATGCACTCTGGCACCTTATGTAAAAACGTCGTGGTGTGGTTGCCATGTGCTTTTGTTTACGTCCCAGCATTGGTTGCCACATGCTTTTGTTACCTAAACATAACCACGTGCAGCATCATCCCACCATGTGCTTGTGTTGATATCATAGTAGCGGCATCCCAGATTGCAAACATCAGACGCAGAGGTGCACCTAGAGCGTAATATGTGGACGTGGAAGTCCACAAAGCAGCAACATGTGACGACTTGAGATGAGAACGTTTTTGTCTCTGTGTCTATGAAGCTCAAAAACTGTGACCAAAAGTTAGAAATGTAATTATTTTTCGTTTATTACATTTTAGCATCAGAGTACGGACCCAGAAACAGACACAGACTAATAAAAGTAATTTAAATAGTTACTGCAAAGTGATGAATTTGGTCACATCACACCTCATGAACTGGAGCTGTCAGAAAAGACCCACTGATAAATTTGTAAGCAACGTGTAGAATGACGTGTTTTGGGTTTAAATTGTGGGACAGGAGAGGAATCACTCACCCACAGCGCACCGCTGACTCCCCCTCATGTGACCACGGTGACACAGATCGGTCCGTCCTTCAAACCAGTATTACAGATACCAGTCTCTGAATTCGTGACTGAAAACTGTAACACACCTAAAATTCAAACCTTTGTTACCAAAGACGTCATTATCTTCTCTATCTCTATCATGATTTCCAGGCCTGGAAAAAAGTTTTGGAAAAGACAGGGAATTTTGTTGTGTTTTTTGTGTTGGGTCTGTATATGTACACCGGCTAGCTCTAAATTATGTTTGAAAAGAGTCTCATTTAGGGCTGGGCGATAAAACAATAACAATATCAATTGTGGATAATAAATAACTTTTGCTTGATTGAAATATGAGACGTAGTTGATAGAATGTCGATAGAACGCATTCCAGTCATGTTTTGACAGACAACACCAACAGCCAACGATAATAAGAATAGCGGCGCGGGGAACCAAATGCAGTGAACGATTTTCACTGTAGAACAGCTGAGTGTTTGACAGCCACAGCGCTGAAACAGCCAAATTTGCAGAGGTGGAAAGTGACTTCTTTGGACTTCTACAGACTACTTTGTGTTAGTTTCAGCTTTAATCAGACTTTAGATGAATTATTTAGAAACACCAGGACGCATTGCTCCGTGTCTCATCCAGCCGCTCGTGCTGAGCTCTTGGACATGGACATGTCCATGCGTCACTTTTAGAGACATTTATATTTATTTCTTAATTTTTAATTTTTTTTTTTTAAACAAATTTTCAGGTGCTTTTCTTGCTAATTTTGGGGTCATTGTTTCTGTCATTGCCTTCTACCCACGTTTTAAACCAATTTGCTCAGGTTTCAAAGGGGTTAAGTGACAAAGTTTACATTTTGAAGTATAATTTTGAAGAAAAATGTGTAATTTTTAGCATTCAAAAACACCAGATTCCTCCACCATGGTGACCTCTAATCTGACCTGACCTCTGCCAACAGTGATGAAGATGGACTGTTCCTCCGAGCCGATTTACACCCACGAATCTGTCATCGTCCTCACCTGAAAGACGAGAGGCAGACGCAGGAAGACATGGAGACAGGCGCAGGGAGAAATAAGTGGTTTGCGAGGACGATGACGACGATGATGGAGGAAAAGAGGAGATCACAGAGAGTTCGCCGGCCCGCACTCATCCTCACCTGAGCCGGCGCTGCACGTTCAGTCACCCTTGGCAGACGTCCACAGCCGAACACCAGCGGGAAAAAAGGTCAGCCAGAGGCCATGGGGTCCCAGCGCGGGGCAGAGCGCTCCTCAATCCCTCTGTACACACACACACACACACACACACACACACACACTATTCCCATTCTCATTCCACATGCCCCCTTGACCTCGCTATTAAAACACAGGAGCAAATCTCCAGATTGGTCACAGTGGCTCAGAAACAAATGACGCCAAATACCTGACTTCTGTATGGCCTCTTCTGCAGGGAGGCATGAGACGGCCGCAGCCCGCCGCCGGATTTGGCAGTTCCACTTGTGCAAATAGATTCCGATATTGGAAATGTGGTTCCCAACAGTCCACGTGCTTTTTTTTTGTTACTCGTTTTTTTTAGGGAGTCGGGGGATCTATTTGAATTGAGTTATTTTAGAGTTTACAGGCGACATTTCAACAATAGAGAGCAGAAGAAATAAAGTGTGTTTCATAAGAGACGATCGACTTAACGAGGCTGATGATGTGCAGCTGAGGATAAATAAGACGGTTTCTCAGGGGACGATAGAAACACCTTTTTATTTACTCCTGCATCCCGTGAGTTAAAGTTTGGGGGATCGGGCATACTCAACTTTTGCTGCTTTGGGGCCACTTCTGCGAAGTGACACACGGCAGCCCCATACATGTTTCAAGGACTGTTGGACGTTTTTCAGATTTTAGCATGTTTCTAGGATTTGAGGACATTTATAGGGTTTTGGGACATTTGTTGGATTTGTGGACATTTGTTGAATTTTTGCTTGTTTTTAGGATTTTAGTACGATTCTATCATTTTAGGACTTTTCTAGGTTTCTTGGTCGTTTCTGTGATTTTAATTCAATTTGAGCACATCTCCTGGATTTTAGGACATTTCTCGTATTTTAGGACATTTCCAAGATTTTTAGCACATTTCTCGGATTTTAGGACTTTTTGAATGTTTTCAGAACATTTCCATGATTTTGGGGCGTTTCTAGGAATTTAGGGCATGAGGAAGTTCAAATTCATTCAACTTAAAAATTAAAGGCAGCCCTCACAGTGACCTTTTAAACTAAAAGTTTCTGTTCACAGTGTGTAGTTTTATTTAGCTATAATAACCTTGGTTCGCACAACATTTTCTTGTGATTAGCTGTGAATTGTTTTTGATCACTTTGGCAAATACTTAATACTTAATTTTACCTGTGTTTTTATCTGTGGTTGTACTGTTCACCTTTCGACTGTATTTTTCAGTCACATGCGTAGTACTTTGACTTGCACCACCCTTTGCGGTCGTGTATTTTTTCAGCTCTATATGAGGCACTCGTACAGTAATAGCAGCGTATTATCTGTTAAAAACAACTGTAGTTATCTTTCATTTTCCCCTTCATGCTGCATGTCACATGTCGACTGTAGTGCAGTGATCAGTATTTGTTTCGGAAATTCTGCGGTGGGAATCCTGAGCACAGCTGATAACTTTTGTCCCTCAAAAAGACGATATAGGATTTAAACATGGAGGAAATGCCGGCTGCTGTGTGCTTAATATAGTGGTCCAAACCAGCAGAGTTCCTCTTATTTTCCCCGCTGAGTCATTTCTCAGCAGCAGAGGTGCTGCATGAAGCAGCACAGGTGAGCTCACTGTGCAGGAAAGTGAGCATTAACCCTTTGAAGCCTGGAGTCACTTTTCTTGCGTCGCTTTTAGATGTCTTTTTACAGGTATTTAAATCTTTAAAGTCTGAGCACGTCGGTGCAACTTCTGTCGAAACCACGGGACAGAAAAGTTTGTTCAGGTTTCAGCGTGTTGATCTGACATATTTTGCTGATTTTTAATGTCTAGGAAAGACAGATGTGACTATAGTGGATATTCTTGCTGTCAGGTTTCAGCATCTCTTTGATATAAAGTACATAAGAAGCTCGACAAGTCAGAGGGAAATGCCTGAAATGACGCCGTTTCCTGATTAATCGTCCTCGCTGAGTGACTGGTAGATGTGTGATGTGTGTGTACAGTGTTGCGTGTCAGTCGCTGTGTATTTATGTATCAGTAGGACGAGACAAAAGCCCCTTCAGCAGCGGTGCCTGTGTGGGCCGGCCTCTCTGACCCCTGCCATTTGATTTGTTCCTCCATCGCCTCTGTTTATTTCTGCTCTTCCTGTTTGTGCTCAACTGACCGTACGAGCCGTTCCTGTGAATGCTGGGTAAAAGAGAAAGAAAAAGAAATGTGGCGGGGTGTCGCTGGTTGTGGTTGTGGCGGGTGGGTGTGTCAAAGATCACAAGAAAAGACGTCTCTCAAACCACAGCGCTAACATGTCAACAGAGATTAAACTAGTTTATTATTTTCAAAGAGGGAAAAAAAAATTACGAAACAAAAAGCAGTCATATTTTACACTAGTGATTATTATTAAATTTTTACAACCATTCAGTCTGCATAACATAAAGAAATAATTCTACATCTTTGTTTATTTCGTATTTTTGGTACTCTGATTTATACATACAAATAACAAATACAGGAACTTTTTTCACAATGCATATAATCTGTGGGCAGGAAGAAAGTCTTTTTGTGTGTGTGTGCGTGTGTGTATGTGTGTATGTGTGTGTACGTGCGCGCGTCAACACAAACCAATTGCCCGAGACCTATAGCACATCCAAAAAAAAAAGAAAGAAAAAAAAAGAGAGTGAGAGACGCCTGCAGCCGGGGCCGCGGACTCTCTGCAAACTTAATGCAACACAGTTCACGCAGGCGAAAACCGAGGCCTGCCCTTTCTCTAAAGTCTCTTCTCACCTTCTCCTCCTCCCTTTTTTTTTCTCCGAGGCGTCCTCTCCTCGCTCAGGAGGTCTTCTACCGCTGCGACTCGTACCCTTCTTAGCTGCCCAGGGGCATGTTTCCTTTTTTTATTCTCACTTAATTAAAAAGTCTTCATTAAATGTACTGTATTTCATACAATTTGTACAAATATATCGTGTCTCTCCTCATCTCCGGCACGAAGAAGCAGGGGAGCCGCGAGGGCGGGGGGGGGGGGTGGGGTTCCTGTTACACAGGTGCAAGGTGAAGAGAAATTTCAGCAAAGTATTTTTTTTTGTGATGTGTGGAAAAATGGCTTTTTGTACACAAATGGAGCTCCGTGTCATGTGGATGGGCCTCAATGTGGCGGCGGCGTCTCGTGGTTTGGAGGAAATTGTTCTCCCCGCGGAGGTCAGTGCGCCACAGTCAGAGTCTGCAAAGCATTCACATCATCGCAGAGGTACACTTTTAGAAAAATAAGATACAACTGAGGAGGAAGGAGCCGGACTGTCGCCGTCACGCCGCAGCTCGGTGGCGGGACAGGGGGGCGTGGGTCGGGCCGAGGATTTGTCTTTTTGGGAAGCAGGTCAGCAGAGGTACCGAGGGGCGTGGAGGTGGCGAGGCCGTGGGTTCAGGGGCGCGGGGGGACGTCTAACCCATGGCCGTGACCATACTGGAGGGGTGGTGGGGGGCGAATGGGAGGCTGGAGGAGGGGTGCATGGGTGTGGGGGTGGTCAGCGGGGTGGTCAGCATGTGGCCGGAGTGCGAGAAGGGAGGGAAGGAGGACATGTGGCGGGACAGGGCGGCCGGGCTGAAGGAGCTGCTCTTGTCCATCAGGCTCTTGGAGAAGTCGTCCATGCTGTCCTGGGACTTTTTGCTCTTCTTGGACTTGCTGGACATCTTCCGGTTCCTGGTCTGGATGCCTTCCTTCTTCATGGTCAGAGGTCGGTTGATCTGCTCTCGAAAGGAGACAGAGAAGGGGGCACATTAGTATTTTGTTGCCGCCACAGCGCGTTCACATGTGAGATAGAGATCAACTTAAAGACATTTGTCGTTGTGGCTCCTTCAACATTAAAACCAGGAGCGACATCTGGTTTCTAGTGCTGCTTTCAGACGCCTTTCACAAGTACTTAAACTTTTGAACCATGAGCAAAACTGCAATTAAAAAAAAATCAAAATATGGGGGGAAAAAGGCAATGAGCACACAAATGCAAAAAAATTGTAGATTTAGAAAAAGTCTCTTTTTTTTTTAAAGTCTAGAGAAAAATGTTTCAGGAAAAAGAAAAAAGTATATTTATAATTACCATGATTACAAATTATGTTATAGAATTATTGCAATTTTTAAGCATCGTTTTCATTTTCTTGTTGATTTTCAACTGTCTTTTCTTTTTCCATTTTTTTAAACAATTTTTTAGGTTTTTTTCTTTTTTTTTTTGGATATTTTTGGGTCATATCTTCTTCTATTGTTCATTTCCACCCTTCTATGTTTTTGAAAGAAATCAAGCCAATATGCTCAGGTTTCATAGGGTTAAACCTTTGAACCCAAAGCAAATTGGTGCCTTTTTCAAACATTTTTTTTAAAAACGTGGTGGTGGGGGTGGGGGCAATGAGCACCTTTTTAAGAAATGTTCCACAAATTGCAAGAAATTAACAGATTTAGATCATTATTATTAAAAAAAGCTAGGGGAAAGCTATATTTATAATTTTCAGTTACATATTTGAAAAAAGGTTACAGAATTATTATATATAAGAACTTTCCCCAGATCATTTCTTTGTTTTTTTTCTTTTTTGTCCTTTTTAAAAATGTATTATTTTTTCATTAACTATTTATTTATTTTACTAATTTTCTTGTACTTTTTTACTAATTTTCTTGCCATTTTTTCTTTTGTTAATCGTCGCCATCTTCCCACATTTCTTTTTTTTTTTTTTTAAAGAAATCAAGCCAATTCTCTCCAGTTCCAAAGGATTAAGCAACAATAAAAAAAGCAACCTTAAGTGACGGGTGTCACCACATTTCAAAATAAGTAAGAAAATGTGGAGCTTTTAGTTTTCTTTGAGGCAGATTTGGGGGTTTTGAGGAGACATAATGACATGTAATGGAGTCCCATTACGGGCAAATCTGACTGTCCCATCCTGAAACACAAGATTGTTTATATGATCTGTGTGTGTGTGTGTGTGTGTATTTAAATGTTGAATCATTTAACTGTATCTGAGGCTGCGACTGAGCCAGAAAGAAAGGGAGAAAAAGGATGGAGGAGGAGGAGGGATGGAGGGAAGACGGAGGGTTTGCAGAGCAGAGACGGAGAAGGGTCTGGCAGCTAATGTCGACCACAGAGACACATGGCCATGACGACCGCCGGCGTCGGCCAAGTCCTCCTCTCCACCCTCCTCCTCAACCGCGCGGCCGTCTGCTGGCCAAAATGGCCCCAGCTGCCATATTCCAGCACCGGTTTAGCCGGGAATGGGAGCTGGATGATGGAATTCGGGGCTGTGGGCCGGATTATGAGGGGAGGTGGATGACTGGCTTCCTGATCTTTCTGAGCGGTTCTTCCCGGGGAAATGGGAGCGGGGATTTCTTCGCGCTCTGTCTGAGACATTGGCATTTTTCAGTGACTCTTTAAGCAGAGTGGCCTGGATGATTAGCGCGGGGCAGAGATCTGTGCCCCCCCCCTCCAGTGATGTGGTTTCAGTCTCTAAGATGTGGCTCCACACTGGGTGACTTTCTCTGCCTTGCTTCCAGCTCCGAGGCACGCTACGCCCACCTAAAGCCGGTCAGGCCCGCGCTCTTTGATGCTGAGATGTCTACCGTCTCGCAGAGGAAGCCCCGGGCCTTCGGCCTGCACTCGGGCCGCCGCCCCAGCACATCAAACAAAAGCCAAAGTGTTTGAGTCAATGACCACCGCAAAATACATACACACATCCTCTCTCCCAACAGCAGCAACTAACCACCTGAAACCAGAGGTGTCAAACCTGAACACCTCACTCAGAGACACAGACGAGAAACCAAATCAAGCCCCGATTTTCTAAAACAAGCAGGCGTGTGCACACTGTGGAACAAATTGCCATAAAAATTCTGCAAAATTCTGACAGTAATGTACAGCACTGTAATGCAAAACACTGTAAATCTTTATGCTTTTTGGAGCGAAATTACGCTGTAAACCTCAAATTCTACTGTAGGATACTATAATTTAATAAGGGAAGATGTTACAGTGAAATTGCTGTAAAAATTCTGCAAAATTCTGTATAGTTTTTTGATAAATACAGTAAAACTGTAAATCTTGATGCTTTTTTGAAACCAAATTACATTTTAAATCTGAAATTTTACTATAGATTACTGTAATTTTATGGGAAAAGTTGTTGCCGTGAAATTGTTGCAAAAATTCTGCCAAATTCTAACAGTAATAGTCTAGAAAAGTCTAGAAAAATACAGTAAAACACTGTAAATCTTTGTGCTTTTTAGAGCTAATATTATACTCTAATGCTCAAATGCGACTGTGCAATAAAACAAGTGAAATTCCCTTGTACTTTTTAAGTGTTAGCAACTTAAGTAAACCAAGTTAGTCTGACTTAACTTGATCATCACAAAGAGGTTTTTTGCCAGTGATGAAGTTAGTTGATCTGCGAGTTCTGTTTTGTTGACATGTTTAAGTAAATACAAGTACGATTTACTGGCTTGCAAGCAGAATACAGATAAGAATAAGAATAAGTAAGTATAACCATTAGTCTTGATATGTTTATTTCAGATGTAATTCAATTTATGTAAATTTTAGTTGTATTTACTTAATTTTTTTGTTAAGTTGTTGCAACTTAAAAGTGAATAAAGTTATCACTTAGAACAAGTTAATTTCACTTGTTACTTTTCAATTGACTTCATAAAATGAAGTAAATACAACAAATTTTTAAGTAAACCCAACAAATAAACACAATGTAAGAGTAGTTATAGTAAGATCGACTCGTCAGATTTTACAGTGTGCTCTGCTGCCCTGCTTGTCACGCAAACACTCCCTGTTAAATCATTTTCCCATGTTACTTTTGGCAGATTGTTGGGCGCTGCAGAAGCGAGGTTAAAAGGAGAGAAGAATAATATTTCCCAGTCGCATATTAGCATCTGAACCGACCCCGACCTCTGCGTAATTGTGAAATGAGTTTATTTTGGTAAATCCAGACTTCGGTTGCTCCCTTTGAAACAAATTCCACATTCTTCATGGAGAATTTAGTCGCCTGCGTGTGCACCGTCCCAAAACACCTGATGGTAGCGGTTTATTGTCCCGTGAGCTTCGGATAAGAAGCTTGTGAAAACAGAAGTTGCCACAAACATGTTGTCAACACCTGAAAGACGGCCTCGTTTTCAGGGCCGTGCATAGACATTTTGGGGGCAGGGGCTCAAGCTGTGAAAGAGGGCACCCCTCAATGAAAAATAGGGTTATATAACTTTAACTTAGTAACGTTTTATTTTTTAATTTCACAGCAGTGACAAACAGTGCTGACACTTTGGGTCAACACTGTTGTTACCTGGCTGGCTGTGATTAAACCATTTCTTTTGACTTAAAAAAGTTAATGTCCAGGTTAGGAATTATAACAGTTTATCAATGATCAAATAATCGGTTGCTAAAAAAATCTGGAAAACTGATTGCCTTGAAAAATGTAAGTAAATATAAATACTGGGTTCCCACCATCACTAAATTTCTGGAAAAGTTATGAAATTAGATAAACTTTTTTTTCCAGGCCTGGAAATGCTTTGGAATTAACTGAAAATTTTGGAAAAGTTTTGAGTATATATCATTTTCACTGTTTAAATAATGTCCATCAGATTCCCAAAACATTACGCGAAGTATGTTGTTTTTCAGTTGTAGCACATCATTGCTTAAATGTTGACTGGATCTTTGGTTTTCTATTCTCCAAAAAACAGGCGCAGCCTTGAGGTTTTGCAGTAGACTCGTATGTGCAGCTCTGGTCTATTTGGTGAATGCAGCGAGTTGCCAGCAAGAACTTGCAGGTACAGAGAGTTGGCATGATCATAGGCCTATCCATCCTAAAATACTTAAATTGGAAATTGGGTCGTATATTATGGCGAAGTTTTTATAATTCATTGGTAAATATGTGAGAACCTTTTAACTATTAATTTATGGTTACTGTAGATGTAATTGTTAGGTTTACTTAATTTTGTGAAGTTGAAGCAACTTAAAAGTTTACCTAAATCAGTCCTTCTTAGTTTTAGAACCCATGTTCACTATGCTATTTATCTGTATTCAGCTGGTTGCAAACTAGTCAGTCATATTTGTATTTTCTTAAACATGTAAACAAAACAGAACTCGCAGATCTCCAGACTTCATCATTGACAAAATCCTCTTTGTGATGATCAAGTTAGATCAGAATAACTTGGTTTACTGAAGTTGGTGGCACTTAAAAAGAAAAAGGGGATTTAACTTGTCATTTTTAAGTTGCAACAACTTCACAACATTAAGTATATAGATTTATAGTTATGTTAAATTTACCTTTTCAAGGCAGACAGTTTCCAAGATTATTTTAAGTAAGATCAAATTTTCAGATTTTACAGTGATAGTTTGCAGCCATTTTTAAGTTGGAACAATTTCACAAAATAAAGTAAATACAGCTAAATTTCAAGTAAACAACACTTAGATAAACATGAATTAGTAAACATGAATTAAGTTTTTTTTTTTTTACTTTTTCAAGGCAATCAGTTTCCAAAATTAAAAAAAGTAAGATCAACTTGTCAAATTTTACAGTGACTACTTAGTTAATACACAATATTGTGTCAGACTAACTTGGTTTGATTAGTTGCTGTCAATAAGAAAGAACAAGTTAATTTCACTTATTTTTCACAAAATGAAGTAAATACAACAAAAATTTAAGTAAACCTATCAAATAGATATAAACATAACATAAGAATAGTTTATTTACGTTTTATGTTTTTTTAAAGGTTATTTAAAGTAAGATCAGCTTGTCAGATTTTACAGTGCAGCCTTTATCTGTTGTCTGCGAGAGGAAAATATTACCTACATGTGGCCTCAGAGCAGTTAGCCTGCTTATTATTACTATTAGTTTCAGCCACAATGGCTGTTTGATTAAAAGTGACAGCTTTGTGCGGCAGGAGAGGAGAGAGAGGGAGAGATAAACGAGTCCCTGGGGTTCTCAGATTGAGGATGTGAAATGATGTGGCGAGGCGCTAACCAACCCAAAACGAATCAGGCGGATTGGTGGTCAGAGGGGGGACTCGGAGTCCCCGGCGCGCCAGGAACCAAAAGGCTCGAAATAAGAAGAAAAAAATGGGGCCTGGAAATTAATCGAATTTTAATTAAGCCCCCCCTTCTTTAATATTCAAAAGCAAGGCGGCTGCGGGCTTAGTTCACTTCGGTCTTATACATTTTAGATTCGCACTTACTGCCAATAAATCATATTAATTCTACAGTATTTGTTATCGCCCGTGCCCCGGAAATCCTCTGCAGGGATAAAATATTCAGAGGAGGGAGGGGAGAGGTGCCCAGCAGGACGTGATGAGAGAGGAAGATGGAGTAAAGCCTCTTTTTTTGATGTGTTAGTGAGATATCCTATGAAGGTTTATTACTTACATTGTGCAGTTTATAGTACAGGCCGCAGGCGTTACACACCGGGTCCCCGTTGGCGTTTCTCCGCCACAGCGTCGTCGTTGTCGTCTGGCAGTTGGCGCATGACGTCCCTGCCCGTCTGGCTGCGGACTGCAACACAGAAAAAAAAAGACCACAAGAAACGTCACATGAGCGCATCATAACCAGACAAAAACATGGAGGTTTTATTGTGACGCATTAAGATGCAGGGCTGCAGAAAGCATCGCTGAAATGTGCATATTTGAGCATTTAGCACTTTAAAATCTGACCAATTACTAGTAAACCAATTACCTTTAGAAATGTAAGTAAATATAACAGTTAGTTTTAATTTATGTTTACTTTATATCTAATTGTTAAGTTTACTTTAAATTTGGTTATATTAACATACTTTTGTGAAGTTGTTACAACTTAAAAATGATAAGTTTATGTCATCAGTCTTTCTAAGTTATAGAAACTTTATCATTGGCAAAATCCTCTTTGTGATGATCAAATTAAATCAGACTAACGTGGTTTACTGAAGCTGTTAACAACTAAAACTTAAAAAACTTGATTTGATTAAATTTGTTATTTTTAAGTTCTGATAACTTCACAAAATTAGTTAAATATAACTACATGTTAGGTTACTTAACAATTTCATGTAAAGTAAACAGAAACTAAGACTAATAGTTATATTTTCGAACATTTGTCAATGGCAATAGACTTTTTTTAGAGTACAATAAACTTGTCAGATTTTACAGTAAACCATTAAACCAAAAATGTGGAAATTAAACACATCACAAGTAGTCTTTTCAGGTGCAATGTTCGCAGCCCTGCATGCGTAGTGTCTTGCATGTACAGCTCTATAAATGCACCAAAGAAAACCACATTTTTTCATTCAGTGCACATTAAATGCAATCGTTACTTCCTCTCATGTGCGTTGTGCACAGCTATTTAAAAGACAATAAATGCGTTATTTTGCCTGCATATACACTCTCAGTGGCCACCCTTTTTTGCACCGAAGCTAATAATAGTTTAACCCTTTGAAACTTCAGCAAATTGAGCAAACATTGGAAGAAGCCAACGAGCAACAGACGAAGAAATGACCCAAAAATTAGCACGAAATGAGTAGTAAGTGCAAGAAAATTACTTGAAAATTAGCAGCAAAAAAAAGACAAAAACAAAATTGAAATGACCTTTCAAAGTGCGTAAAAAATAAGTATAAGAATTTTGTGACATAATTTGAATATGTAATATGTATGATAGTTATAAATATTGTATTTCCCTAGCTTTGACTTTTCGCACCAGGTTTTTAAAAATAATTTGCGATTTGTGGAACATTCCTTTCCATGTTGCTCACTGCCTTTTTATCCAAGGAAACTGCAGCAATGTGCTCAAGGTTTAAAGGGTTAAACGCTTGTGAAAGGAGTCTGAAAGCAGCACAGGAAAAGTGACGTCGCCTCCATGTTTCAAATGGTTAAAATAAAGACAGAAATACCAAAAAAACAAAACAGAGCCGCTTTCACTCAAGGCTAAAAATAGCGTCATAGAGCACATACCTCCTGCAGAATAAATATTTACAGAAGACATAAAAGCAGTGCCTTGAAATGGGAGAGCTATTAAATCTGATTAAATTTCCCCTTTAAAGTGCGTGTTTGTGTGCCACGCAGGCTCGTTTTTAAACAATCGAAGTGAAAGGAAAAAAAGCACTGAACATATAGATTTTGATTAAAAGATTTTTTTTAAACATCATGGACAGAAAACATGATCATGCGGTGAAATGAACCCTTCGGCAGTAATTGCACGCCAATTAAAAGCAGAGTAATGATAAAAAAAGGAAAGGAAAAGTGTGTATTTTTAGCTGGGCTGCAGGCTAGCAGCAGAGTGAAACCCTCTCTTCATCCTGACACAGTGAAAGTCGTGTCTTCCCATGGATTTAGCTGCCTGTCTCACAGCCCGCTCTGCTGCTGCAGTGGCTTGACATTGATGTTATAATCTCTAAAAACAATCAATAGACAGGTGACCGCAGAGGACGCGCGAACCTAAAGGACTACATTATCTCAGGGAGGGATTTCCAATTATACACATGTGGTGGCCTAATAACCCCTGCTGCTGCTGCTGCTGCTGCTGCTGCTGCTGCTGCTGCTGTGAATAACCAATCAGAGAGGAGGAATAAACCTTATTAGGTCTGTTAAGTCCTTGCACGATGTGTGTGTCATATTGCATTTTCTTTTTTTTTTGTTTTACACCTTACATTTTTTTAATCACACCAATCACTAAATCCTTCAATATTTTCTGCAACAAAAACACTAAAAACAAGCAGACAATCCAATATTTAGTCACAAATGATCAGATTAGCGGATCATATCTTTTTCCAAAATCCTCCCCTGATTCACTTTCTGGCCTAAAAATTAGATTTTTTTGCATTTTTGTCCTCTATCCAGTCACCACATCCTCAAATAATTTATACTGTCTGCTTCCAAAACGTTAAAAATAAACAGACAACCTATCATTTCGTCAATTATTACACATATTATAGATTGGCAGTACATGCCTCCTTTGATGTCACTTTTTGACCTACAAATACGATTTGGGGGCATTTTTTCCTAATATCCAATCGCCAATTTCTCAAATAATATATATTTTCTGTTACCAAAATGCTAAAATAAGCAGACCATACAATATTCTGTCAACTGTTACACAAATTATCTAATTGACGGGTCATATCTTTGTCCCAAATCCTCCTCTGATGTCACTTCTTGGCCTAAAAATACGATTTTTTTTTTCATTTTTGCCCTCTAAATTCTCAATAACGTAATACTTTGTGCCACCAAAATGCTAAAAATAAGCAGACAGTACAATATTTTTACATTTTTACATTTTTTTTGCATTTTGCCCCCTATCCAATCACCAAATCCTTAAATAACCTAATATTTTCTGCTACCAAAACACTAAAAATAAGCAAACAACACAATATTTGGTCAACTATTACACAAATGATCAGATTGGCAGATCATATCTTCATCCCAAATCCTCCTCTGATGTCACTTTCTGGCCTAAAAATAACATGTTTTACATTTTTGCACTCTATCAAATCACCAAATCCTCAAATAATGTACATTATATTTTCTGCTACCAAAATGCTAAAAAAAAAATAAGCAGACAATACAATATTTGATCTACTAATATGCACATCATCTGATTGATCATGTCTTGGTCCTAAATCGTCCTCTGGTGTCTCTCTTGCCTGTAAATAAGCTCTTATTGCATTTTTCAACCTCTTCATTTTTATGCCAATCACCAAATCCACAAATAACGTATGTTTTCTGCAGTCAAAACATTAAAAATAAGCAGACTAAATATAATTTGGTCAATTATTACACAAATTATGTGATTGGCTCTTCCTCTGATGTCAGCTTCTGGCCTATAAAGAGGATTTCTTTTTTTTTTTTCTTTTTTTTTCTTTGCATTTTTTGCCCTCTGTCCAATCACTAAATCCTTAAATAACATTAAAAATAAGCAGACAACATATCATGTCATCAATTATTTCACACATTATCTCATTGGCTCCTCTTTTAATGTTACTTTTTGGCCTGTAAATTGCATTTTTTGCCCATCCAATCACTGGCTCCTCAAGTAACTTAATATTTTCTGCCACCAAAACCCTAAAAATAAGCAGTCAACATATTATTTGGTCAATTATTACAGAAATTATCAGATTGGCAGCTCATATCTTGATCCTAAATCCTCCACTGATGTCACTTTCTGGCCTATAAATAACACTTAAATCCTTAAATAACATTTTCTACCACCAGAACGTTAAAAAAAGCAGACAGCATAACATTTTGTCAGTTGTTACACTAATTATCAGATAAACGGGCCATGATCCTCTTCTGATGTCACTTGTCCTATAAATAAGATTTTCTGTCCTAATCTATCCAATCACTAAATTCTCAAATACACCTTCAACATAAGCACAAAGTTAAAAATAAGATATTTTTAAGATAGAAACAAGATATTATTAAGTCAACTACTGCACAAATGATCAGATTGGCTGATTGTGTCCTGGTTATAAATCCTCCTTTGATGTCACTTCTTGGCCTGAAAATAAGGTTTTATTTGCATTTTTTGCTCTCTATAATCACCAAATCCTCAAATAACTTAATATTTTCTGCAACAAAAACCTTAGAAACAATCAAATTAAACGTTATTTGGTAAAACACACATTATTAGATTGGCAGCCCCTATCTTGGTCCTAAATCCTCCTCTGATGTAACTTTCTGGCCTAAAAACAAGATTTTTACCCTTTATAATCACTAAGTCCTCAATAACATAATGTTTTCTGCGTCCAATACCTTTAGAATAAGAAAATTATGTATTATTTGGTCAACTTTTGTAAACATTATCAGACTGGCAGCTCCTATCTTGGTCCTAAATCCTCCCCTGCTGTCACTTTCTGGCCTAAGAATAAGATTTTTACCCTTTATAATCACTAAATCCTCTTAGACTTAACATTTTCTGCAACCAAAACCTTAAAAATAAGAAAATTTGATATTATTTGGTCAACTTTTACACAGATTATCAGACTGGCAGCTCATATCTTTGTCCTAAATCCTCCTCTGAATTTACTTTTTGGCCTATAGAAAACAGTTTTTGCATGTTTCCCTCTGTAAATAAAAACCTACAGGGTCAGTCAGTGGCGTGGAGGTTGCCCACCTGGCCGCGGCAGCATTTTTAAGCACAGATTAAAACAGTGAACAGTCTCTAGTCGAGCCTGTGTGGCGGCCCGAGCTCAGACTCAGCAGCAGCCGCTGTGTTTTGACTGGGGAAGCGGGGCTGTGTTGTTAGAGGGGACTTATCTGCGCTGCTCAGATATCCGGCAGCCCTTCCTGGGAAGTCGGGTTTTCACATTAGAGAGAGGCGAGCTGGAGGAGAGTCCAGAGCAGGACTGGACGGCCATCATTGCCTAGAAAGATTTTTTTTCTTTCCTAAGAAGGCAGGGGAACTCCTCTAAAGCTCATAAGAGATGCAGCTTTGATGAGAGGGGCTTTCCCAAAATAACTGCAAAAAAGGGGTAGCTCCACTTGAAGAACAGCAAAAACAACCTGCCAATACATGTATCCGAAATGTCAAAGTAATGATGATGGAGCTCAAGTGTGCCATTTTTGAATGCAGGCCTGCAGCTGCCTTAATGCATCTCCAAAATACACATGGGGCCTATTGTTTAACCCTTTGAAACCTGAGCAAATTGGCTTGATTTCTTACCAAAACATGGGAGGAAGGGCAATGAGCAACAAGAAAAAAATTAGCCAAAAATTAGCAAGAAATTAGGAAAAATTATTTAAAAAATAATAATTCTGTAACATAATTTAAAAAATGCAAATAGCCTATATATGTAGATTTCTTTTCCTTTTTCTAAGCTTTTTTAAAAATGGCAAGATACGAGTAAAAAGTACAAGAAAATTAGCTGAAAAATAGTAAATAAATAACGAAAAAGAGAGCTATAAAATTAACAAGAAAATGAGCTGGGAAGTTCTTTAAAATCTTAATAATTCTGTAACCTAATTTAAAATATACAGGTTTTTCCCTTTTGCCATAGACATTTCCCAAGCTTTTTATAAAAATAATTCTTAAAATATACTAATTTATTGCAGTTTGTGGAACATTTATTACCAAGCTTCTTATTGCCTTTTCCCACCATATATATTTTTTAATCGCGCCATTTTTTTCAGTGTTCAAAGGTTGAAATAGTCGTGACAGGCGTCTGAAAGCAGCACCAAAAAAAAAATGTTGCTCCAGGTTAAACAGAATACTGTGAATCAATGACAATTTTTTAGCAAATAAAAAAATAGCATCGTCATTGCATTTATATGTATATATATATATATATATATAAAAAATACTGTGCAGTTTTTTCTATGGTAGTATCTGAAAACAGAGACCTGCACTTGTCGAGTCAATTTCCTGCAGCTAATAGGCCTACTTCTTCCTGGATAGGGGAAAAAAACAGAGAGAGAGACGGAGAATGTCATCAACAGAGAAAACGTGGTGGAGACGTACCAGCCGCCGCTTGGGTTTGATGAGAGGGCGATTCTGCCCGTTCATCTTGTGATAGAGTCCGCAGGCGTTACACAGATAGTGACCCGTACCGTCCCGCCTCCACAGCGGAGTCGACGTGGCCCCGCAGTTCACACACTCTCTACCTTCTGCAACACACACACACACACACACACACACACACACACACACGGACATACACAGAACATGGAGACAGTAGGTCAGTTGGTCCTCGCACGTAACTCTTAATGCATGCTGAAAACAGAATTGTTAGTGGTTATTTTTTTTCATAAAGCATGCAGTATGCACAAAAGCGTCTTTGCAACATCAAAAATAATGCATTGCTCATATAAGCAGGATTTTTTTATGCAGCAGATGTTTTATTTTAAATAAAATTAAACACATGTGGTGAGTGTTGGTGCAGCAGTTGTGTTAAGGTCCATAATGCAAATATATATATATATATATTTTTAAAAATCACAAAAATTTCAAACTATGACTCCTGGGTAGGGTTGCAGCGATATGCTGGTTTTTACAAGTCTTAATTTTAATGATAAAACATTTGTTAAATCTTAACTGACCTCTCTGTTTTCATTTAAGGGTCATTGTGACTGATAATAATAAGAAAAAGAGGTTGTGCTTTAACAATAGGATTCTCAGTAGAGTGCTAAATCCCAAATCCAGTTTATTCCAAACTATTGAAAAGGTAGCACATGTCAAGTCTTCAGGTCAAGGAGGACAAAATACTCACATTTCACTTATTATTATGAAAATTCGTATGTTTTGTCCTCGTTGACTTGAAGATTTGACATGTACTGCCTTTTCTTTTTTTTCTTAATAATAATAATTCTGTAAAATTGTGATATGGTGAAACCGCGATATTATCGGTACCATGAAAATCTCATACTGTTGCAACCCTAGTCGCGTTTTTTCAGACTAAGAAAAATGCAATTTCCTCTGACAAATTAAAATATATATATATATATATATATATATATATATATATATATATATATATATATATATATATATATATATATATATATATATATATATATATATTAAATCTTATATTTTAAAAAAAACATCCTTCTTTCTCTCATCAGTCAGTTTCTCATTTGATGAACAACAATAGTGATATTTTCTGTGTGTATATTATTATTGTCTGCTTCCAGGCTGTGTCCTTTGTTTTCAGATGATTGAGGGGGTGTTCATGTTTCACTGGCACTTCTCTAGTGACACCGACAGGTGAGACGCGCACTAACAGTTTGATTATAGTATCAGGGGCCCTGAAACTGAAACAAGGGAGCTGCTGCAGCCACAGTCACATTATTTGAAAGCACACAGGGCTTTTGTGCAGCGCCGAGAGCGTTTTTTTTTTTTTTGCATTTTCCTGCAGCCGCACTTCCCCTTTTTCCGAGCTGCAAACACACACACACACACACACATACACACACACACACACACACACACACACAACCCGAGTTCTTCACGGAGAAACGCGTCAGTCCGGCCGACGTGACACACATGCGAGCATCTTGATTTATTTAATCTTTGCAGTTGAAATGCGCACATTACTCGAGTCAAAACGGGCCTTTGTGGTGCGTTTTTTTGGTGCGCTTGGAGAATTGAAGTTTGCGTGACACCGCGCTGATAACGTCATTTAAAAAAAGAGAAATACTCATCAGATCGGGAAATATCTTAAATCTCACATTATCCTCAAATTAAAAATCTTTATTTGCATTAATGCTGCAGAATAATCCCGATGATATGCATCAACTAATCCACTGTTTTCTATCCTCCCATCAAAGCCGCTGATATTAATCTCATTACAGACAAAATGCTTTTCAACCTTTAAAATAATTACCCACAATTTGGAAACATCTCCCCACCACTTTCCTCTCTCCTCCCTCCCTCCGCAGTTCGTGCACTCTGCCACGGCGGCGGCTCGCCCGCTTTTTCCCTGTGAATGAACGAGCAGCATCCGGTGCTCTACACGCTGCGTAAACAATGCAACTGTGGCGCGCACTGGTCTGACAGTAATGGGATTATCTTAAACATATAAACGGGGCGACACAGCCCAGAGAGCTGGCTTCCCCACTGTCTCTCCCTCTGCCCCCCTCTCTGTCCGTGTGTGTGTGTGTGTGTGTGTGTGTGTGTGTGTGTGTGTGTGTGTGTGTGTGTGTGTGTGTGTGTGTGTGTGTGTGTGTGTGTGTGTGTGTGCGCGTACGTGTGTGTGCTGGTGCAGAGGAGGAAGGGGGAAAAATGACCTAAATTCATCTTTGAACTGCTGTGCGTCACGGGGGGAAAATATCCAATAAAATCTGCGAAATAGTTTTATTTCAAGGTACTTGTTTTTGAATTCGTACATTATTTTGTTTTCATTTTTTATAAATACATTTTTAAATATATTTAGTTTTTAATATGCATTTTAATTTCAACTTATAATTTATTTTATTTAACATAAGATATATTTAATTTTGCAGGTGTAGTCTCCCACCATTGTACGGTCAGCATGCACACGTGCATTAAACTGGCAAAAACGACAGAGCAGACTGTCTTAAATAATCTTAACCTTAAAGTAGAAACAAATAGAAATTTAAAAATGATGATAATAAAGAAAAAAGTGTGTCAGGTGTGAGTTTATATGGTAGTCAGTTTATTATTATTATTATTATTATTATTATTATTATTATTATTATTATTATTATTGTTATTGTTATTATTCTCAGATGATGAAAGAAAGAGCTTTGAGGCATTTTGTTGCGCCTTTTTTGACCTTTTTGCCCCCCAAAAAAGCAGAGCTTGTTCATGAATGAGCTGCTTATGGGCATTTCTTTTTCTTTTTTTGTATGAAATTAAACATTTCTGATCATTAAGGCTGCAAATCTGGGGAATGATGTTAGATTAAAAAAATGATATGTAATAAAAGCGCACGCCTACCTGAATAGGACCTTGATTTTGGTCTCGTTTTGGAACCATAACTAGAAGATGACCCACCTATCAGGCTACTCGGTGGGAAGAGGCCGGGGCCGTATTCGGGGACATAGGGAGGGTATGTGGCGATGGGGTGGTGGGCAGAGGATGACCCTGCGCCGATTGATGCCACGCTCCGGCTGTGAGTCGACTCCAGTTTCATACTCTCGGCCAGGGTCACCTGGTACTTTATGCACTCCTTGTCCTCCTGCCGCCCGGAGCTGCTGCTGGGGCCCGGGGTGGAGATGCCCGGGTCCGGGGACACGTCTTTCGGCGGGGTCGGGGGGAACGTGAAGAGGTGCGGGCTGGTGTGACCGGTGGACAGTGAGGAGGAGGAGGCCGGGGGGTAGACGGACAGGCCGGCCGGGGAGCCGTGGTGCAGGGGGTTCTTGGGGAAGGGGCTCAGGTTCCAGGGGGAAGTGCTGTGGTGCGGCGCGATGCCTTTGCTCCCCTCCAGCCAGGGCAGGGAGCCGTGCAGTAACGAGGGACGGCACACCTGGCTACCTGCGCACAAACACAGCAAAACATCACCATCTCACCCCCTCACTCTGCAGACATTTGAGGCCTGAAAAGGCGCCTAAAATTGCACAATTTATCAAGGAACATCCGCAATTTGAGGCCTGCTAAAACTTTTACGCACAGATTTACCAAACGCGTTTACAGATTTTATTTCAGCACAAATTTAACCCGCCTCCAGCTGCTCAGTCAAAAGTATTTTCTGCTGCCGTCTCCTTTGTACGTAATATGACCTTTTTTCCACCAAACAGCCCTTTGACGCAATAAGTCAAACGCTTCGTGATTGAGGAAGTTGCACTTATAGGGAACTCCACAAATGACTCGCCAAACAGGATGTTATAATAAAGATAAATATTGTTCACGCGCTCAGCGGTGCTACCGAAACATTCCAGGTGTGACTTCTGAGCCAACGTTTGTTTAATTAAATACTAATAATAAATGCTGGATTCGGAGACAAATTACGCACGAGGTTTTGAAAATCTTGAGCCGAATGTGATATTTTTGTGAGGCAGTGAATACAAAATATTCCAGGTGTGTGACTTCTAATAGTTTAAATCTAAACACTCCGTTGATTTTTGAAACAAATTACGCACTAGTTTTTATATTTTCTTTTTGTGTGTGTGTTTGAGAGTGTGTGTTTGGGGAGTTGAATGTGATACACGCGGAAACCAAAGACAAACTGCAGGTAAACCAGACGTATTTACGGCGTGGTTTCACAGCTCTTTACGCTCTCGGATTTTTAGACCCAAGTCAGCTCGGGCCAAAACCGAAACCTGGTCTGGATCACACTCAAATAATTCCAAACGCGGCGACAGTAATCGCTGCTAGGGTGCATTACGCGCACGGATCTAATGCGCGCATTATTAAATAAAAAGGCCCAAAGAGGCCGTTTTTTACTTACTGTGCGGAGGAGGAGGGTACCTCTGGACGGCGCGGACAGAGTTTCCATAGTACGGAGAGACGTGGTTCCCCTGTCCATCGATATTAAAGAGTACATCCACATCGTCAGCCAGCTGATACTGCGAATGGTCCATGTACGAGTGGCCGAGGCCCGGGTGATGTGAGCCGGGATGCTGCTCGTTCAGCACCGCGGGATGATGGCTCATCCATCGTGGCTGATCCGCACTTACTTCCATCGCTTTCTCTCGCTTTTTTAAATTTTTGTTTTTGTTTCTTCTTCGTCAGTCAGAGTTCATGCAAACAAGTCACAAGATAAGAAAAGAATCAGTCCCAAATCCGTGCGTGTTTTTTGTGTGTGTTAAATCCACAGGTTCCGCGCTCGCTTCCGATCACCTGGAGACAGAGGGGAGAATTTAATGTCTCATTTTTTTCTGGAAAAAAAAAAAAACATGCAGCACACAACAGGCTTGCGCTGTTTTAAAGCGAAAATATTTAAACACGAAACATACCCCCACATTACAAATGCAACAAAGGTGTTGTCATATAAATACGTCCAAAATGGAATCCAACGCAGAGTTCCTGAACTTGCTCCTCTCAGGCGAAAAAAACAAATGTTTAAGCCCGGCTCAACAAGTTTGGGGCTGCGGGCGCGCGGCTGGTTTGCAGCGGATGGCTTCACTGCGCACTGACCAGCACCAGCAAGTTAAACTCACTGATCAAATCTGTGTTTGTGCGCAGTTGTAGAGCCCTCTCCATTAACTCCGCTCCTCTCTCTCTCTCTTTCCCCTCTCGTCTGTGTGGCTGTTGCCCTTGCTCTACCTCCTCTCTCTCTCTCTCTCTCTCTCTCTCTCTCTCTCTCTCTACAGCTCCCTTTTTTTTTTTTTTTTTTTTTACAGTGAAGGCATTCTTTCAGGATGGCGCCAGGCAGCTCAATGCTTGCAGACAGCTGTGGCGCGACGCAACTTAAGGAGGGCCTGTCAGTGTCATCAGTTAAGGGGAGGGGCCTGCCCTAATTGAATATAACGTGAGAGATGCAGGAGTGCTGCAAGATTTCTTTCAATGACCTTGCCAAAGAAGATAAAATAAAGATATTCCAATTTTTTTTAAAAAAGTGCTCCGAATTCAACTTTGCAACCTAGTTATGCATGAAAACATATTTAGGTGCTGAATTCATGCTGCAAATTAATTTTGCAGATTGAATTCATTAATAAAACATTAAAGTATAGAGACGCTATTAAGAGATTCACAAAAACGCATTTCAAAAAATCAAAAATTAAACACCCACGTGTCATAAAAACATTTAAACAAGTTAAATAAAATAAAAGTGTTGAAGAATAAAGACACGTTTTAATCGGCACTTTTTCAAACAGTCTGCAGCAGTTTGTCTGTGCAGAGAGAGAGAGAGAGAGAGAGAGAGAGAGAGAAACTGCAGCAGAGCCTGTTGCTCCGGGCCACTGGCAGGTTGCGGGACTCTTAAAATTGTGACAGTGCGTCCTCTCGCGGTGACAGGCACATTATTCTAATGGTAGATTCCGAATTGAGCCGATCTGCTCACCGTGAAGCAGGCGCGGACAAGGACGCCTGGGACCTTAAAGACTAAAAAAATAAATACATTTAAGAAAGCCTAAATAAATAATTAAAGAATATAAAATAAAAGAAATATATTATGTAGGCTTTTATTCCCTGTCAGTTATGTTATCAGTGTCTGTACAATACTCTCAAGCAACAATGGCTCATTATTTATTCAAAAACTGCATTAAATGTAACATGATAGCGCGCACGGGGAGTGATTTAACCACCTTTTTTCCCCTCAAATGTAACACATAAGCGGCTAAAAATTAAACACCACTTACACATCTAAATCAGAGAGGTGTTCACCTTGTATGTACAGTGTCACATGTGCACGATGGCGCGCGTAATTCGCTCCATTGCGCGGCGGAAACGGGGGGGGGGGCTCTCCTTGGGGGAGTATTTAATGTCTAAAGGCCAGTTTCTCCATATTCTGTCAGACTGGCAGCGTGGAATAGCTGTGTGTGTGTGTGTGTGTGTGTGTGTGTGTGTGTGTGTGTGTGTGTAGTGGGGGGGGCAGCCTCGGCGACGCCACTGGATGTGACGTCACCGCGGTGTAAACAGTCAGGAAATGAACCTTCCTCGCGGCGCAGCAGTGGGTATACAGCAGGCAGCGGTAGCGCGCACGCCCTTGCACCAGGCGCGTGGGTATCACCAGCATTCATCCTGTGACAGTAATATCAGGTAGGGTCGGTTTAACCCTTTGAAGCCCAGGTAGTGATTTCTTTTTTCCAAACACATGGGAGGAAGGCAGTGAGCAAAGGAAGAGGAAATGGCTCAAAAATTGGCAAGAAATTTGTAAAAAGCACAAGAAAATGACCTGAAATTTAGTAAAAAGAAATGAAAGAGAAATTAAAAAATCTTAAAATGATATATGTTGTGAATAATAATTCAGCAACTTGAATTTTTTAATATGTAACTCAAATAATTGTAAATATATTTTCCCCAAGACCCTAGTTTATACATAAATAATAGAATAAATAAATAATTTTCTAAATTTACTAATTTATTGCAATTTTTGAAACATTTTTTACCAAGGCATTTCTTGGATTTTAGTATATTTCTAGGATTTTAGGATGTTTTCGGATTTTTGGACGTTTCTGAGATTTTTGGACGTCTCTGGAATTTAAGTATGCTTTTCGGATTTCAGGACGTTTCTTAGTTTTTAGGACAATTTTAGCATTGTAGGACGTTTCTCGGATTTTAGGACGTCACTGTGCTCATGGTACAAAGATTTCAATACTGAAAAACACAAACGCCCTACATCAGCTCAAGAGAAGTGAAATCGCTCCGGGTGTCAAAGGGTTAATGAGTCACTAGCTGCACAAAAAACGCATGAAATTGACCGTTAGTGGTCAATATTATCAGAATGAATTCCGCAAAAGGTGTATTTTAATCATTATAATTATTTAGAAAAGTGAATAGTCCATTTATTTGTTTTATTCGCGGTTTATTTGTTTGATTTTGGAGGTTCTCAAGGCGGCGCGTGGGAGCACAGACTGGGAGAGACTTGGCAAAGCGTCCTATTTTTCCTCTCCAGGATAGCCCCACACCTGGAGACACACACACACACACACACACACACACACACACACACACACACACACACACACACACACTGAGGCAAACCTGAGACTGAACTTGGATGCAAACTGCTGTAGCTGCCATTGTCGAGCTGTCAGCGGACTCGTGTAATTATCCTCTTGAAAAGTATCGCGGAGCCATTATCCACACAGTCTCCGTTCTAGGTGCTCAGAGGCAACACATGACGGTAAATGTAGCCTAAAATCCCGATTATGTTTTTTTGTTTCTTGACTGGATGTATCGAAGCTTAGAGAATGGGACATGGAAGCCGTCCCGTGACTTGATTCCCGGAGCCTTGGTGTCAATAACTGAGCTTATTCAGACCGGCTCTCTTTAAGTAAAAAAAAAAAACAAAAAGAAAAAGTTGTCATTTATAATCCCAAAAACTGATGGTAAAAAGGTTTTTTTTGTCTCTGACAGTGTGTGAGTTTTAGAGTTTTTGGCCTACAAATAGCAGCGCTGTTGTGCGTAAAGGTTGGCTGACAGAGGCAGTTTGATGGCAGCAGAGATGTGAAGATGTCAACCAGCTGTGATTCAAATCAGCACATGCAACCCATTTTTTTTGGAGGGGGGGGGTATTGGCGGCTGAGAATTTAAGACACGGTCGGATTATTCCGTTGCCAGTGTAGAGGATGAAATGTTTTAGATAACGCCTGTGTGTGTGTGTGTGTGTGTGTGTGTGTGTGTGTGTGTGCGCGTGTGTGTGTGTGTGTGTTTAGTTTCCCCCCCCCACCCCAACTTCCTTTGTGACCTCATCAACAATTACAATCATTGTTTTTCCTCGTCAATAATAATTTCCTTCCGTCAGCTGATGAATCAAAGGTCAGGGAGATAAAATCCCACAGTAAAAATGAAAATAATACATTAAATTAGTCACATAACAGCAGCAGCCTACTACTAGAAAATACTATTTATTTTAAACAGCAGCACATATAAAGGTTAGTATGTGCGCGTGTGTGTGTGTGTGCGCGCGCGTGTACGTATTTGTGCATATTTGGTTGTATTTTTAAAATTTTATTAATTCATTTATTTATTTATTACATAAAGTTTAAAGGTTAGTGGCACTTAGTCGCAGCTATTTTAAATAATTTATTATGTAAATAAAAAAATAGATAATGAACACACATTTTTATAAACCGTTTTTTAAAGTAAGTGTGTGTGTCTGTGTGTGTTTATCTATTTCATTAGGGCCTGTTTCATCAAAAGCGTTTTTGTATCTAAAAAAAGTCATTCATTTCAACATTAGCTCACCAAAAATAGCCATGACTACTACATTATTAACCTTTTTATCACAATTTAAAAAAAAAAAAAACAACTTAAAAATGTAAAAGCGCAACCACAAAAGATGAAATCTAGTCTGTCATCAAAAGTTTTGTATCTCGGTTCCTAATGTGTCATATTTCCTGTGTATTTTAATTAATGTCTATATATACTATCCGAAATAGCTGCTATTGACCTTTTCTGCTCATTTGAAAAATATATAAAAATGTAAAAATGCAACTAAAACGGATGAAAATACACACGACACGTTGAATCTAATAATAATAATTCATTAAAAGAGTGTAAGGCAGCATGTGTAGAGTCAGTGATTCAGAATGCTACAGGCGAGTCATGCTGTAATTGTGATCTACATATTACTGCTTAAATGCTCCTTTATGCATTTTGAAACACCGCACGTCGGTCTGCATGTTACATTTGTCGGCGTGTTAGTCATTTGTCACTTTTCTGGTCTTTTTAAGAAAGACGGAGGCTCTGTTTCTGCTTCACACTGAGAGCATGTGAACACACTCGGCTTCTCAGAACAAAACGAGGGCGTCAAAATCTGCTCGAGCAACGTGAAACTTCCTAGAATGATCAAAATGAGAAACTGGAAGGCTTTTTCTTCGAGTGTGTTACAAAAAAAGACTATTTTGTGTCATTTTTCCCATTGAGAGAGAGAGGGAGAGGAGGGGGAGAAAGAAAAAAAGAAAAACAAAACGGTCTGCCAATTGACTGACTCTGATGCTTATCAGCGTCTATATCGCTTCTCGCCAGACGCGCCGATGTAATCTTTCATTTAGGGCCTTTTCACCTCTTAAAGCCCCGACAGAAACAACTGATATTTAAGATGATTTATAAATTTGTTAAAAAATATATTTAATTTGTTCGAATTTAAATTAAAGCTCAAAATAAGCCCATAAACTCCGATAACAAAACGAAAATCTAACAGGAAATTAAAACATGTCCCTCTTTGTCAAGGCCTTTTTTTTTTTTTTTTGCTTTTATTATTTAAAATATTGTATAAAATTTTAAAAATATATAACAAGATCAGATTTAACCACAGTAACCAGTTCGGTTGAATTAAAAAAAGACAAAAAAATAAAATAAATAAAGTATCCCTGCGCTCTTGCATGCAAATAACCGTCGCTGGAGCTTTTTGGCCCCGTGACTGTGCGCGTGTGATGCCCTTAATTTGGCATCCTGTTCATCCTAACAGCTCTCTTCTCTCTCTCCCGCCATATCAACACATATCGACCAAAGATGGAGGAGACTAATAACGGGGAGAAACCTCAGCGAGAAGCTTTTTTTTTTAAATGACCCGCCGGCAAAGGTAATCAGATCAATTTCACGGCTTGTATGAGATTCTGCCTATAACCGCCAACCTGCGCGCGAGGTAATAGGTCGTTAAAAGCCCCTCATCTGTGCTATTTTGGGCAAAATATTTGAAGAAATTAAGGGTTTTTTTTTAAAATTATCCCTTTTTTGATGCATCAATTCCAGGTGCGTAAAAGCGGAAATTATTGGCGAGAATTTGCTTCGACAGAAAAGAGGCAGCAACTAACATCGACGTTAAAGGCAACAATGGCGGACGATGTGGATATTGTGTGTTATCAACACCTTTTTTCAGCAAGTAGCCAAGAGAAGGGGAGGAATTAAAGTGGCAGCTTCTTCCTCTCTAGCTTCGATGCATCGAAATCATTTCTATTTTTAATTAAAAGTTTGCCATCATGCACAGAGCCGATCAGTGCGCGCACAAAGCCGCTGCGGGATTGGACAGACCGGTTTGGGGTGTTTTTTTAGGATGCACCGGCTCCGGAGCGAGTATTTACTAACCTGTGGTGGAGGCTGGACGGACGCTTTTTCCTGCAGATGTGGAGAAACATGGAGCTGGAGCCGCCGGTGGCGTTTAGAGACTCGCACAGAGACACAGAGAGCTGCTGCGGACCGAAAACACACTCACAGTGCTGAAAGAGGAGGAGGAGGAGGCGGCGGCGGTGGTGGTGGTGGTGCGCGCGCCCTCGGTCCCGGAGTCACATCATCACACCGCGAAGAGAGACACGCGCGCACATAGGCTACCGGGCAGGCTGCACGCGCATACGGGGCCAACCAAAGGCGGCCTCTTTACCGTACTTACTGTACTGAGCACGCCAGCTCATCTGAGGAGCAGAAAGCAAACAGAAAGGAAGGAACCGTCACACGAGTCATTTTATTTAGAAAAGGGAAGAAATGTATTTTTTAAGATGATTAATCAGGGATGCTCAGCTTGCTTTGTTTGGGGGCCAATTTTGCAAAATGAAAAAAAAAGGCCAGGGGCCAGTCGCTGCAGATACATACATGTTTCTACGATTTTAGGTCTTTTTTTAATATATTTTATTATGTTTCTAAAGTTTTAGGATGTGTCCAGGTTTTTAGCACATTTCTAGGATTTTCCGTGTTTCTCGGATTGTAGGTAGTTTCTTGGATTTTATGACAATTCTTGGATTTTAAGATGTTTCTAGATTTTTAGGAAAATTCTAGGATTTTAGGATTTTGACGGGACGTAAGAATGTGTCTAGGATTTTAGGACAAATCTAGGATTTAGGACTTTGATGGGATGTAAGGTTGTGTCTAGGATTTTAGCACATTACCAGGATTTTTGGATGTTTTCAGGATTTTTCTAGGATTTTGGTACATTTCTTGACTCAGATTTCTTACATTTCAGGATGTGTCTCAGATTTTAGGACATTTCTGGATTTTAGGACATTTCTCAGATATTAGGATGTTGATAGGATTTTAGGACATTTATCAGATTTTAGGACGTGTCTGATTATAGGACATTTTTAAAATTTTAGGACATTTTAGGATTTCAGATCATTTCCAAGATTGTAAAACGTTTCAGCAGGCTCTGTTTTGATGCTGTTTTATGCACTCTGGCATCTTATGGAGACTGAAAGTAGCGTTTATTTTTTTGGGGGGGGGGCATACGTTGAGTATCATTGCCAATTATTTTTAAGCCAAATACATGACTATTATTATTTTTTCTTGTAATATTTTTATAAATCAAGGTAAGGTAACACCTGAGGATGCCAGGTGACGCCCACGAGCCAAATATAAACGCCCCCCTGTAATCAAATGTGCAGCATAAAAACACGTGTTAGAAAAATCAGCTTTAATGGTTCAAACGAGGACTTTTTGTGCTAATAGCGCCAGCACACTTTGTGCTCTGCAGATATATATATATATATTATTTTCTCTCAATGACACACAAAATGTTGCACCTCCTTTTGTGCTTGCAAGAAGAGCTCCTTCTCTTTTTTCCTCCTCCCGTCACAAAGGGACAGATGAAGCCACAGCCGCCTAATCAACAGCGAAGATCCGCGCCAAACTCCACAGCAATTAGAGCTACACTGGAACAATGTGTAAGCAAACAAATCTGAAATCTTTTCCATATCAGTATGGTAATGCGATCCCGGCTGCATTGTGGAGCCCGGTGCGTTTTTTTTAGCAGTTGTTCTGCTTCCACATGCATCCAGCAGCAGCTAACCCGGAGCGCACACAGAGAGGCCTGCTAGCCTGCTTATTGACACCACGGTTCATTGAAAGGAGCACCAAGCAAATCCGATCCTCCTCTCTGTGAAATGCACTGAGGAGGAGAAGAGAGAGGAGGAGAGGAGGAGAGGGAGGATGCTGCAGGCTTCTCTCATGTTGCGCCTTCGGAGGAGAATGTAAACTGATCACACCCAAATCTATCGTTGGGGGGAGAAATTCAATTAAGGTAATAAATTAAAGATAATTGGCGCTGTATAAACTTACCAATAAATGTGTCTTCTTCTTTTAAAATGATGAATAATTCAGTGTTTCCACGCGGCGGAGCTTTTCATTTCAATAAACAGAATTAGAAAAATAACACATCCAGATCGTAATGATTTATTAATCTGCTTTTTTTCTTCTTATTTTAGGGAACGATTAGCTCTTCCATTTTAACGTAAAGGTGGATGATAAATGCGATTGCTTCGATAATGAAAAACAAGGGTTAAAGCATATTCACGCGGCAGATAATTAAAGCATATTATAGGTGTAATAAAAAGATTAATTATGAGGGGAAATAACGAGAATCAATTTTGTGCAGTCGGGGTGTAGAGTTAAAGAAAGGAGGGAAATACATTTTAATTTTGAAAGGAAGCGGATATAAACTGTGTTTTGGGGAGAGGAGGGGGTGCAGGTTTTCTGTTGAGTCGTTAATTAATTGTAAATGGAGACTGTAAACGGTGCAGGCTTCACTCTGCGTTACCGGGCCACGTTAGAGCACGAGACTAGACTGCAGGGGCCACTGTTCAAAATGACTGGAGGCCAGGGGCCAAACACAGCAGCCTCATTCATGTTATTACGATTTTAGGATATTTCTAGTAGGTCCTATCTTAGGATGTTTCTGAGCTTGAGGACGTTTCTCAGATTTTAGGACGTTTCTGGAATTTGAGAATATTTGGAGGATTATAGGACATTCGTAGGATTATAGGAGATTTCTAGGATTTTAGGGGTTTCCGCTTGTATTTTTGGACATTTCTGGGATCTTAGAACATTTGCAGGACTCGAAACAATTCTACAGGATTTTGAAACATTTCTAGGATTTCAGAATATTTAAAGGATTTTAGAACATTTGAAGAATTATAGGACATGTTTAGGATTTAGGACATTTTTCAGATTTTAGGACATTTCTAGGATGTTTTGACGTTTCTCAGATTTTAGAAATGTTGGGATTTTGGAGTATTTCTAAGGTTTTAGGACTTTACTCAGATTTTTGGACATTTCAAGGATTTTAGGAAATTTGTGGGATTATAGGACATTTCTGGATTTTTGGATGTACCTCGGATTTTGTGATAGTTCTGGGATTTATAACATTTCAGCATGTTATTAGGATTTTAGGACATTGGGGTCTTATCTAGGACCTCTGTGGGGGGTGTGGGGGATCCTCCTCTGGCTCTTTTTTTTATCAACAAGCTCTTTTTTGATACTGTTTTATGCACTCTGACACCTTATTTATGCTAAAAGTACAAAAACTATTCCCAGTGTCAATCAATTTTTATTTATTGTTAATTAGAAAATGGTTTGGGGGCCACCTGGCACCATATTTGGGACCAGATTTGGCCCGCGGGCCATAAGTTGAGAATTACTGCGTTAGGGGTTCAGTCTCCGTTTTGCTCTCCTCTGAACCGGGTCCAAAGTCTCCTCTTTTCCCGGCGTAAAATCGCGTGATTAATGTAAAATTTGAGCGCCCGCGTGACAGCAGCACGAGCCCTCCGGTGCACCGGGCCACAACAACAAGCAGAGCCTGCGCGCGCACACTGGCCTTTTTTAAAAAATTTTTTTAACTCTCCCACAGCCAGCTGGTATTTATAATCTCAGCGACAGATAGGATGAATAATGTCACCTTTATTTTCTGATTCAACACAGCAGCTTTTTTAAGAGTTAATTTTTCTTTCTCTATAAATGCGCAGAAACATCCAGCCGGAGCTGCGGCGCTTTATCTGCACGCCTCCCCTGCACCGGGGCTTTTCTGCCCCGTTAGTGCATAAACGGAGTAAATCATTTACGGTCACCCTGCTTTTATAGCCTCCCGGTGTAGCCTAAATTTTATTAGACACTTCCCACTCCAAACGTGAAATAAACGCTGCAGTATATATCTCTGCCTACATGATTCTCCGCTGTAAATGTCGAATAAGATGACCTTAATTTGAGACAAAACACCTCCAAAAATGTATGGGCCACGCATTATCTATTTACTTATTTATTTCCTCAATGTGTTTTATTATTCTCGTCCTGTGCACCCTCCAAAGCCAGTGTGTGTGTGTGTGTGTGTGTGTGTGTGTGTGTGTGTTTTTCCTCCTCTCCACCGCTGCGATTTTATTTTAAAATATTAGGCCGAGGTGGGGAGAATTATAAACGACTCTGCTCTTATCTGCTCCCTTCACGTATCCAGGATCACAGAAGCTGATTAAGAAAGAAGTCACAGCCAACGCTGGATTCATAATGATTTGGAATAATGAATCCTTATCTCCCCTCTGCAGATTATCAGCCTTTCAGCTCGCCATGTTTTGTTACATGGGATAATTTATTGCATCTAATACATCACAATGAATCTGATGGGGGAAAGTGATGGCCATGTTAGGAGAGAGGCTGCGGTTTTTTTTTATCCCGGGGCAATGAAATGCCTTTACGATTTTTAATTGGTAAAATATAAGGGAGGGGGGGTATCTGATAAAAAAAAATAGAAGCACAGAGGTATAATCTTGCCTGCTAGTGTTCCAGCAGCACTCTGCACTATAATTAGTGTGTCAATTTCAACCTGAAATTAACAGCATCGACCTGCCATCTCTGCGCGCGGCGCCGGTGGAGTCAGCGAGATCCTAATTTCGCATGATTTATTTTTCACCAAGAAGAGATAATTAATCATAAACACTGAAAACAGTGCAGCAAAGTGGAGATAACAAAATATTTGCATCTAAAAAGATTCGATGGAGCTAATTCGTTTTCAGTCCCACCACCACCTCAACCCCCCCAACCCTGCATCCACCCAGAGCCCACCTGATCTACTCAGCTCTCATGATTAAAAGAGAAAAAGCATGATTAATCTGTGGGTGGCCATGTATCATTAATCACTACATAAGGTGGCAGTGGTGGGTGGAGACACCTAACCCCGCCCCTATAACATTACTAGAAACGTCCTAAAAGGCTAGCAATGTCCTAAAATCTAAGAAACATCCTAAAATTCTGGACGAGAAATACGAGAAATGTCCTGAAATTCTAGAAATGTCTTTAAACCGTAGAAATGTACTTAAATCTCAAAAATGTCCTAAAATCATGGATATGTACAAGAATTCTTCAAAAATGTCAAAAATTTAAGAAACATCCTGAAATCCTAGGTGCATTCTGAAATCCTACGGGCGACCAAAAATCCTGAAAATGACCAAAAGTTCTTGAAATGTCCTAAAATCCTAGAAATGTCTTAAAATCTTAAAAGCATCCCAAAATTCCCCAAAAATTCTAAAATCCTAAAAATGTCCAAAAATTGTAGAAATTTTCAAAAATGATAAAAAACATTCTAAAAATCCTAGAAATGTCCTGAAATCCTGCAATTGTTCTCAAATCCAGAAACAACCCAAAACCCTATAACGTCCTAAAATCTGAGAAACGTCCTAAAATCTGAGAAACGTCCTGAAATCTGAGAAACATCCTAAAATCTGAGACACGTCCTGAAATCTGAGACACGTCCTGAAGTGGTGGAGACGTGTTTGGAGCCTGTTTGACCTCCGCTGCTCTGAGAAACCGTGAAAACAGCAGCAAAGTGGAGATAAAAAAATATTTGCATCTCAAAAGATTTAATGGAGCTAATTCGTCTTCACACAACCTCAATCTGAACCCCCACCATCCATCCAGCTGATCAGTGTCTGATTTTATGTATTTATTTTAATTTCGTTGATCTTTGGGTGGACGTGTTTCATTAACCGTTAGGTGGCGGGTGGAGAATTGTTGTGCAGTGGAGTTTTTTTAGAGGCGTGCCGTCTCTCTTTTTAAATTTTATTTTAGTTTGCCTCTGACGACCAGCAGGACGCAGTATTCCTAATAAAAATAGTTTATGTATTGGTGATCATTATGATGATTATTATTGGATAATCATTCTTTGTTTGGGAGTTGGCGCAGCGCCCGCGCAGCTCTGAATTTTTGGATGGCGCTATGTTTAAACTTGCTCACCGTGCCAGGATACATTTGCATTTTATTTGCAGCTGTAATTAGCTGATCAGCATCTCTCTCTCTCTTCCTCTCTCTCTCTGCCCATCTTTATTCTCATTATGATTTTGTGTTCTCGCCGCCTCTCCCACCGCCCCCCCTCCCTCCCCCACAATCCCTCATTTCCCAATGTCCTGGCAGCGCCGCCAGATGTTTATCGGGTTTATACCCAGGGACACTGCCATGTCAAATAAACCAGGGATGGACACTTACAGGCGGCTGGGTATCCAAGCGAGCCCTCCCTCCTCTCTCCTCCTCCTCCTCCTCTTCTCCTGGCTGAGCTGAATAATCCTGGACTGGGTGGCCACTGGGAGCCCAGTGTGGGTTTCATATGAAAGCAAAACAACCAGATCACGTTGGTTGTTGCTTAAAAGGGGGTCTCCAAAATAGACTGGTTTAATTTTTGTGCATGCGCAGAAAAAGCACACATAAACTGCAGCCCAGATACTGTAGATCAGTGATACTCAACTTACAGCCGAGGGCCAAATTTGGCCCCTATAGGTGGCCCCCAACCATTTTCTAATTCACAATAAAAATAGAGTGATTGACTGTGAATAGTTTTTGTCCTTTTAGTCTCCGTAAGGTGTCAGAGACATAAAACAGCATCAAAATAGAGCTTGTTGATCAAAAAAGAGTCAGATGAGGATCCACCACACCCCGACAGAGGACACAGCTGAGACACTGATGTCTTAAAATACTAGACGTGCTAAATCCCACCAGTGTCCTAAAATCATAGAACTGTGCTAAAATCCTAAAAACCTTTTAAATCCTGGAAATGTCTTTAAATCCTAGAGACATTGTAAAGTCCTGGAAACGTCTTAATATCAGAGATATCTTTTAAAATCCTGGTAACGTCCGAAAATCTTAGAAGCTTCCTAAAGTTAGAGATATGTCCTAAAATCCTAGAAACGTGCTGAAATCCCGGAAGCTTCCTAAAATCAGAGATACGTCCTAAAATCCTCCAAATGTCCTAAAATCATAGAAATGTCTTAATATCAGAGATTTGTCCTTAAATCTTACAAATGTCCTAAAATCCTACAAATGTCCTAAAATCAGAGATATGTCCTAAAATCTTAGATATGTGCCAAAATCTAAGAAATGTCCTTAAATCATGAAAGATCCTAAAATCTGCAAAACGTCCTAAAATCCTAGAAACATGTATGGGGCTGCTGTGTTTGGCCCCTGGCCCCTGGCCCCTGAGTGTCCCTGCTGTTGATAGAGACGTGCAGATGAGCTCACTGAGAGTCAAACATGCCGTCAGGAGTCTCCCAGGAGAGACGCTCACAACGCGACCTGCCTGTTATCTGCAGGGAATCTCCTCTGTAACGACTTCATTAAAAACTCTCTATTAATTTGAAATAAAAGCGGCGGTGCAGGAGGGCCCGGGCTCCCGGGCCCCCGGGCCCCCCACACTGCAGCTCCACCACATACAGTAGCTATCTGAGCGCAGATCACCTGAGCTGCAACAATCACAACAACACGTCCGAAGCTTCTGCACAGTCCCCACGCAGCCGGCCATGATATACAAATATTTATCCTCTGATAAGGAACCGCCACGACGGCAGATAACCTCCGATTCCTCTGCGTCAGGACTCTCTGTCTGTACAGTCTCAGCAATCACGAAATATTTCCCTCCTTCCTTTCACTCCATAAACTTCTCTCCTGCCTTTAATTTGGTTATTAGGAGACTCCCTAAGCTGCTTTACTCAATGACTGTTTGTGGGGAAAGAAAGAAAGAAAGAAAGCAGAGGAGGAGAGATGGAGGGGAGAGGGAGGAGGGTTTCCACAAAAAAAGAATGAAAGAGAGAACAAATAGCCAACGTTTAACGTTTACACCCTGCCTGGCGACTCAGTGGCGCTGCGGGGCCGAGCCGAGCCGGGCTAAAGTGTCCCGAAAGCCTTTGGAGGGGGTGTAAGTCCCCGGATATCGGGTTCTCCAGATCCCCTTTAAATGACTGTCAAAGAGGCAAAATATCAAATAACACGAGGGTCTCAGTCTGCCCCCCCAGCCTGCCAGCCTGGCACCAGTACTGCGTTACTGTAATGTGATTACTTCTGCAGCAGAGCAGGGATTTCCACACTGTAAAATCTGACAACTTCATCTTACTTTAAAAAAATAAGAAATACATCAATTACCTTGGAAAAGTTCAGTAAATATAACTATTTGTACATTGTGTTTACTTTATATCTTTTTTTAAGGTTTCCTAAATGTTGTTTTATTAATTTTGTGAAGTTGTTGCAACTTAAAAAATGTCAGGTTTAATCAAAACAATCTTTCTTTTTATCGGGCAGTTAAAGAAAATAAAATGCGATTTTCTTTGGGGCATTTATAGATATGTATATATGCACGCAGGGCTGCCAAAATTGTACACCAAAAGAGTACTCGTGATGTATTTAAATGCCACATTTTTCTGGTTAAGATCAGTTCACTGTAAAATCTGACATTTTATCTAAAATATCTGTGAAACGCATTGTCTTGAAAAATGTAAGTAAATAATACTTAGTCTCTGTTTACTTTATATCTAATTGTTTAGTTTACTTAAAATTTAGTTACAATTACTTACTTTTGTGAAGTTGTTGCAACTTAGTTTTAGGAACATCAGTAAACCAAGTTTTCTGTATTCTGTTGGTTTCACACTCATGAATCATATTTATATTTTCTTAAACATGTTAACAAAACAAAACTTGCAGATGTGCAAACTTCATAATTGACAAAATCCTCTCTGTGATGATCAAGTTAAATCAGACTAACTTGGTTTACTGAAGTTGCTAACACTTAGAAAGAACAAGTTAATTTCACTTATCATTTTTAATTTGCTACAGTTTCACAAAATTAAGTAAATATAACTAAATTTCAGGTAACCTTAACATTTAGATAGAAAGTAAACACGCTAAGACTGATAGTTATATTTACTTGCTTTTTTTCAACGTTGGAAAAAGAGAATTTTGAACCAACTTAAAATAGTTACTTAAATCGGTAACACATAAATTAATTACTTTTCATTTTTCAAATTAAGTTATCAAGTTCGGTTAACAGAACCACTTGGAAATCAAGTCGAGAAAACTTAATTCATTCACCTATTAAAGCAATTATTTTTAGTTGTTTAACAACGCTCTTTTTTCAGTGAAGGCAATCAGTTTCCAACATTATTATTATTATTTTGTGTAAGATCAACGGTCAGATTTTACAGTGTGAAATGCACAAATATCCACAGTTCAGTGGTGCTCTCTGCAGCCCTGCATCGTAATGCGTCACAGTAAACACTTTTTGTTGTGAAGTTGCAACAACGTCACAAAATTAAGTAAATTCAGCTGAAATTTAAGTCAATTTAACAATTACATGTGAAATAAACTTAAACTAAAAGTAATACTTATACTGGTACTTTCATGTTAACAAAACAGAACTTGCAGATCTCCAAACTTCATCTTTGGCAAAATCCTCTTTGTGATGATCAAGTCAAGTCAGACTAACTTGATTTATTAAGTTGCAAAAACCTAGAAAGAAAAAGTTAATTAAACTTGTCATTTTTAAGTTGCAAAACTTCACAAAGTTAAGTCAGTAAAACTAAATTTTGAGTAAAATTAACACATAAATTAAGATTTACAGTTATATTTACTTTCTTTTGTAAGACAGCTGTTTTCCGTGATTATTTTAGATGAACTCGTCAGATTTTACAGTGTATACTGCTGTTCTGTCTGTTGTTTGTCCAAGTGGTGTTGCCTTACCACATTAAAAAACGCCGCTCAGCTGCTGTGGAGGTGCAATCGGTCTGAAACTGTGTCTTTGTTTTATCACTTTTAAATGTATCGACAAGCCAGAAATTAGAATAAAAAATGGGTGTTAAAGTGTCAGTCACATATGTTTCACTGCATGTGTGATTTCAGTAGTCAGTCGCTTTCATTTATAGTAGAACTGTAAAGTCGTACAGATTTGGTCCACTTCAGTGTTTTAGCTCCGGCCCTGTGAGGACGTAAAGATGACATTATTACTGAAGCTCATCAGGTATTAAAACACAACATGAGCTCTTTAAAGCAGACACACTCAGTCGCTTTTTATTGGGGGCCACTATCAGGTGGGGGCCACTATCAGGGGTCAGATTTGAGCTATTGGCTGTGAGTTGAGTATAACTAGTATACTTTTAAGATATACGTGAGTTTTCTAATCTTAATTTTTATATTTTGGGAGCATAATCTAGTGTGCAGATTCTGTTTTTTCCTTCTTCGTCCAGCAAGAGTGAACTTTTTGTACAATATTTAAAAAAAATTTCTCGAAGGTGAGGGGGGCAGATTGGGTCCCCTTCAATAGAGGCTGCGGCCCTGTGAGTTTGCAAAGACACCTGCAGCACTAAAGCACAACATACACGTTATATCAGTTTGCTGCTAAAAGACGAGTGTTCCTTAATAATAGCTACTCAGTTCATTATTTTGTTGTGAACCATTGTAATGGTGCAAAAATATGAAAATAAACCAAATTATCAGCCTTTGTTTCATTTTAAAAAAATATATCTGTTTCACCCCTTTTAAGAAGAGTTTGATGCTTTTATACACACACTGATCATCCGATTCACCTCCAAAGATAAACGCAAACTTAAGGTTATAAAATCTGCTCTAATTGTAGCACACTGCCAACTTTCCCAAATTAGACACAGTGGCGTGCTGAAAACATCCTCTCTAACAGTGTGCAGTCTTATCTGCAGAGGGCCTATGCATTGTCATTAATCTTCACCAGGCTAATTAAATTAATCCATCGCCTCTTGGCATTGGAATATAACGACCACCAGTAAATCCGCTGCAGGATAACGGATTTGTTTTTAAAACTGCTTTAATAGCTTACAAACAGCAGCCAGGCCGGGTTCATTATCACTTTTGATTTCTTTTCTTTTCTCGATAAAATGCACCTTTTCGTTTTTTTTCTGTGTATTTTTATGTTTTTGTGAAGGGAAGGAGGTTGGAGGGTTTTGATTGACAGTCTGTCCGTGGGATCATGTTTAATCCCTGCCTCTCTCGAGCCTGTTCAGAACTCATTTCTCCACCACGAGATGGGGGACTCAGATGGTTGCCGGGGCAACGGAGATAGTGCTAAGCCATTTCCATTTTCTGCGAATGAGGAGGGGGGGGGCAGAGAAACATTTGCAACAGAGGTCGTCACAAAGTCATTCACAAACACAGCGGAGGGGCTCATTACTCCAGAGGAGCCGGATTACTCGTTACTTTACTCCACAGTAATATGTTTTCATCTCAGGGGCCTCACAGCCAGGGCCGCACTCAGCGGTGGAGAGGGGGGGCAATTTCACCCAGTGAGAAATTTTTAGAAACTGAACAGATAAACTGATTTTTAAGCCCTTTTTGGTCCAAAAATCTTCCATCATGACGCGTCACTTTTGGTGATTAAATGCCATTTTCTGGAGCCGGCATCTAATTGAGGGCCACAGGAAGAGTGTATAAAAGCCATAACTCTTTATGACTTTTGAAATTAAATATTATACTGTGACATTTATAATGACTTTTTTTAAATGACATATTATACAACGACTTTTTAATGACTTTATATAACATACTATGAACTTTTTTATAACATACCATGATGGTTTATGACTTTTGAAATTAAATATATTTTATTATTAATACATTTTAATGACTTTTTAAATGATATACAACTTTGTAATGACTTTTTGTAATATGCTATTAATTTTTTATAACATACCATGACTTTCTAAAAAAAACATACTATATATTTTTTTCAAAACATACCATGAGTTTTTATGACTTTTTATGGCTTTCTAATGATATATTATACCGTGACTTTATATGACCTTTTCAATAACATGTCTGAAAATTCATAAAAAGTCATAGTATATTATACATGACAATTGTATGACTTTTTTAAATAACATACTATGACTTTTTATGACATATTATACCGTGACTTTTTTTATTAATGTACAATTAAATTTTTTTGTAATATACTACGACTTTTTTGATAACATATCACTTTTTAACAACTTTTTTGAAACATACTAAGCTCAAGACTTTAGGAGATTTATTACAAATTAAACTAGGACTTTTATTTTATTAACATGCTATGACTTTGACTTAAAACATTTTTTTCATATATTATGCTAGCTCTTTTTATGAAGTTTTAAAATAACATTCTGTAAAATTTTTTAAAAACATTCTATGATTTAAAAAAATTGCACACCATGACATTTTAAGACTTCTTTTTGACTGTAAAAAAAAAAAGCAACTGTAATATATTTTGGAGATATAAATTTTATAGGAAGTTAATGAATGCATCGATACATTTTGTTAAGTTTTGAATATGGGAGAAATAAGTTAAGATATATATACTGTATATGTGAGTATGTATGTAAATATGCATGTACATGTGTGTATATATGTATATATGTATATCTGTGTGTGTGTGTGTGTGTGTGTGTGTGTAGTCACAGCAGTGCCATGCTGCAGTGACTGGGATTATAGGGCATTTCTAAGATTTTAGGATGTTTCTAGGATTTTGGGACATTTGTAGGATTTCAAGATATTTTTAGGAATTCAAGATGCTTCTATGATTTTAGGGCATTTCTAGACTTTAAGGACGTTTCCATGATTTTAGGACATCAGTGTCTCAGCTGTGTCCTCTGTCGGGGGTGTGGGGGATCCTCCTCTGGCTCTTTTTTTGATCAACAACCTCTATTTTGATGCTGTTTTATGCTCTCTGACATCGTATGGAGACTAAAGGTACAAAAACAATCCACAGTGTGAATCACTTACTGGTTTTGTGAATTAGAAAGTGATTTGGGGGCCACCAGGGGCCCTATCAGGGGCCAGATTTGGCCCGCTGTTCTACCATGCAAACGTAATCTAAGTTCTTTGTTAGCAGAAACATACTTTGCCAACATCTTTTCTTGCAGTTGGCTTGAAAACAAAGTGTTTAAAACTGGGCGTGAAGGGGTTAAACATGATAAAACTGACATATTAAATTTTTCCTTCCACCTTATTTCCTTCCTGTCTCTTCAGAGGGAGCGGCGCTCGGCTCCATCAGCACCCGGTGACGACCACCACGAGACGGTGAAGATGAACCGGCCTTTCTGATCAAAGCAGCCGTCTATAAAGCTCAAGGCTTTCTGAGCGGGTATGTTGCCTTTTATTCTGACACACACACTCACACACACACACACACACACACTCACACACACACACGTACAGTGAGAAATGTCTTTCAATCAGGCTGCACAAACCTGCCATCTTTCTTTTTGGCATTTTAAATCGACTTCACCTGCATCTGGAAACCTGCACCGTCTCCCCGGGGTGCCGCTCGCGTACGACCACGGCGTCAGCGCGCCGGCGGGGCGTTAATGCACTGCTTGTTAGTTTTAATTAAGTAGCCTATAGCCTAGTGATCAACGAGATCAAGGGCAGTTATTTAAATAAGAAGCGCACCAGGCCTCCAGTAAACTGCAGGCGAGAGTTGTTGGCTCCTTTTTCCGTCACCTGGCCTCATTAATTCAAAACATCTTTGCCTCTCGGTCGACTCGACACCACACCTGTCAGAACATAGCCCACTCCTCAGTCAGTCCTGGCATCAGTGGTCTCCTAATTTTATTTTCACAACCGACCAACTTTCTTTCTCCGCGGAGAGCCGCGGGCGTCTGCAGAGTTTATTTGGTCTGTGTCTACACGATAAAGAGGAAAGTTAGGTGAAGGACAACAATCTGGTGGAGGAGACCGATCAGGAGGAGTCATGATAATAAGGCTAATAAGGTATCTCTCTCCTGCACATTGTTGAAGAGTTTGCATGTCGCCTATGAGGCTGCTTAAATTAAGCCACATCCAGCAGCTTTTTTTAATATTGAATATGCAAACACATTTGACGACGAATAGTGTAATTGCAGATGATGCTCTAGGCCTGTCTTTAAAGGGAAAAAAGGCTCCCCGAATATTCAAACTGCCCTCCTTTCACATCACATCCCCCCAACAGCTTTTGAAAAGCTGATGTTTTAAAAAGGATTGATAAAGGCGGGAAAGATCCACGGGCAGAGGAGATAGAGGAGATGCTTTCAGGCCAAATCCAGTCTGACGCAGTCAACACATCTGATGAAAGGTCGGGATATTGTTTCAAGAGTAAGCAGAATCAAACTGGAAGTTACTGATTGTTGAGGGAAAATGAGTCCATTGTGCAGTTTTAACTTTCAGAAGAACATTTATTACTTTTATCAAAGCGGACAGATTTGGATTCACTGTTCTCTGCACGAACTCACTACATTTTAACAAGTTATCAAATCATGCAGTTATTCTTTTATTTTATTAGTTTCTAACTGCGCACGACACCTACAGAGAATTGCAGTGGACTGAAGCTATTTTCACTGTCTGTTTTCATATTTTTTTTGATAGAGGTCCTGGCTAATCCCCAAATGTCTTAAAAATCCCTAAAAAAGTCCCAAAATCCTTGAAATGTCCTCAAATCCTAGAAATGTACTGAAATCCTAAACATGTCAGGGAATCCTAGAAATTTCCTAAAATTCTAGAAAGGTCCTAAAATTGTAAAAACGTCCCAACATCCTGCAAATGCCCTAAAATCCAAGAAATGTCCTATAATCCTAGAAATGTGCAAAAATCTGAGAAATATCCTCAATTAAAAAAGAAGTCCTAGAAATTTCTAGAACATCTTAATATCTTAGAAGTGTGCCAAAATCCCCGAAACGTCCTAAAATCCTGCAAATGCCCTAAAATCCTAAAAATGTACAGAAATCCCAAAAATGTACTAAAATCTGAGAAATGTCATAAATTAAAAAAAGTCTTAAAATCCTAGAAATGTCCTAAATTCCTAGAAACATCCTAAAATCCTCAAAACATGTATCAGGCTGCTGCGACTGGCACCTGGCCCCCTGTCATTTTGCAAAAGTGGCCCCCGAACAAAGCGAGTAGATTATTCCTGCAGGAGGTTAAATTCTGACTTTATTCGGCTTCTTTTGAAAACACAGATGCATCATGAGCTGTAGGAGTAGCTGCTTGTTTTTTGTGTCCTCACAGTTTCTAATTTTCTGAACTTTGACTCCACGGTGAGTCACGGCGGCCGCACAGGGCTGGACGTCTGGACACGCCCCTGCAGTGATGTCACAGCAGGTGTTTCCTGTCAGCTGGTGAAGGTAAGACACCGCCTGGTTATTTCGGGTTGAATTGTCCTTCAGTTTCAGTCAAAGCTGAGTTATAAAGTCGGGTAATATTCCAAAGATGTCACTTCAGTGTTTTCAATTTGACAAAGAAGATCTTAAATTCAGGCCGACTTCTTTGATATTTCCACCACTTTCTTACCTGGAAAACCTTGAAATGTGGTCTTTATGTCTGTGTAATGCAGCTGAATGGTTTGGAAAAGGTTAGAAAATGAAAAATGTTTGGTCAATTTTCGGTTGAGAGTGAACTTTCAATGCTGAGCATTGTTTCCAGTGTTGTGTGGTGTTTTCGTTGTTTGTATTCTTGAGTGGAGCTCACTTACTGGCACATTTTTGGGCTCGTTTCGGGTTCGGACAGAAAAATATGGTCTGAGTCCAGTTTAAACGTGACAACACTGTTTTTTTATTACGCCTGACGCATTTCAATTTCATTTCATTTAAATTTTTGTTGCATTCATGCTTTGTTACCTAAATAACAAACTTCAGCATTTACCAAGAAGGCAACTAACTCAGACTCAGGAAAAAAAAAGTTTAAAAAAGAAAAGACAAACAAGGAAATAGCCTGGAAAAAATGTTTGATAATAATTCTGTAAAATATTTTAAAATGTATTATTAAATATTATGTAATTTAAAATATAGTTTATGGACATTTCCCCAGCTTTTTAGAAATAATTTTCTATGTTTCCTAAATGCTTGCACTTTGTGAAACATTTATTTTGGAAAGAAATCGCACCAAATAGTTCAGAGTTCAAAGGTTAAATAATTGTAAAAGGCCCCTGAAAGCAGCACAAGAAAAGTGATGCTGCTCCAGGTTTCAAAGGGTTAACTAGTGTTTATTTGACATTTAAAGCAGATGATCTGAACACCTGAATTCACGTTTTTTTTCCTGCAGAGGATTATTCATGAAACAAAAAGACTCAAACCTTTCTGAGGTGGCAGGAGCCACTGAGATCACAGACAACCTGATACATATTTCCAAAAGCAAAATGCAAGTTTCTATTCTCAGATGTTTCCCTCCAAACCCTGCGACTTCGCTCGGACACAAAATCACGAGGAACGAGTCTTCTAACGTTCATGAAGATGTGCTTAGACGGCTGCTCGTTAGACACCATCATCTTATCTGCTTCCTTCGAAAACAAATCCGTCACCAGCGGTTATCCATGAAAACACGTGATGTTTTTGTTGGATCTCTCTGACCTCAGAGTTTTTCTGCCAAACTAAACAACAGGTGGGAGATAAAAAGTGCGAGGCGTTAGGACAGAGAACGTGCTGTTGTTTTTGTGACTGAAGTGCACAAGCAGGACTCGATTGAAGTGTTACCTTTTAACCTCATCGGCGAGGCGCTGTGGCGTTCACAAGGTAACACGGTGGAGTCTTCCTCCAGACGAAGAGCTTCCTCATAACCAGAACTCCCATTTAGAGTGAAATCACTATAAAACAGGCGTCAGCAGTGTGCGTGTCACAGCTGTAGATACTGATGTTAAATGAATGTTGGCAAAACTCTACATTTTTTTACGATTCTCAACTCACAATTCAATTCACGAAACGATTTTTAAAAAATACAAAATGAGATTACAGAAAAATTATGACTGAAAAATATTAATTATTTCAAACAAAAAATATACAAAACACTGCATTTTTCTTCTTTTGTATATGTTAATTACAAAGAATCCCTTTTTTATTTCTGAGGTATAAATGTAAAACAGAAACTATGAAACGAATGCACTGCTGGATATTCACAATGTCCCCTGCTGGCTCTTGTACTTGTTTGGGCGAGCGGGTCGCAGCTTGTGAGTGTGGTTTGACCGTGTGGTTTTTTGGGGGGTTTTCTTGGCCTTTGTAGTCGTAGTTAAGGAGTAACGTGCGTAGGCGGGGCTGACCGGAGCTCCTTGCCATGATGCCGGCTCACATGCTGCATCATGTTAGTTGTACTATTTGTGTCGTTCAACTCCCTCTGTCAATATTTGCAGACTGTTTTTGCCTTTTATCTTCTTGCATTATTTTTTGACTTGAAGAAGCTCAAATGCCGCCACACTTTCGATTTGAAACTGGAGGATGCCTCTTCTATTTCAATATCACCTGCCTGGAAACGCAGTGACAACTTGATGAAAACACCGTGTCTGGGGGCAGAATTGTAGCTGAAAATGCTTCGATGTCTTGGAAATTTAAAACTTTGTTTGTCGGTCTTGAACAGTGGTCTGCAGCTTGGCCGCTGTTACGTCTTGATATCACGCCATCCGCCATCTCTTCTGCCTCCCGATGACGAACTCAGCTCGTCACATAACAACAAACACAACCGTTTAATAGCTGCTAAGTTCAGCAGGAGCTTTCTAACCTGTAACGACCTGAGTGGCTTTTTAAAACAGCCTGATGATGAAAAGGTAGCGAAGATAAGTGTCAACTGTATGTGAACTACTGCTGTAATTGTACATACGTATCAAACATATACATCAGCACGCAAATGTTCGCGCTTAACAGATTTGGCCCGAGTCCTCGCAGCGACATGAGAGGAAAAAACTCTACAACAATCATGTGGAAAACATTCCTTATCAATCCTCCAACATACAAACTGCTACCGTCTGTCTGCAAGGGACATTTTTTTTTAGGAAAAGATTGCAAAACTAAAAGGCCGCAATTTTCCTTTGATTGCTCTTATCATAAAGCAGAAATCTGAGATCGCTCTGGCTCGTCATTAAGTGTGACGATATTACAGCTTAAAAAAAAAAGGGTTATGAGAGCTATCAATGGAGACGTGGTGAGCAGGCTGCTGTAGTTAGTGAATGAAAGATTGGGAAATATCCAGACAGCACTGGCAACAATCAGGGAACAACCTCTGGCGAGGAGACCGCAACAAATGCAGGTTTTTGTATTCAGGGATGTCAACCTATCTGCTGAAAAGTAGAAGGAGATGGATGAAAAAGGAGGCTGAGTAACGAGAAGCCCCGCGGGCATCTGCCACTCATCTGCCACTCAGCCGATGCAGATCCAGTTTGATTTTTAACTCCTTAATACTTGATTGTATTATCTGGGGCGTGATAAAAATAAGTCACAGTCTTCAGCCGAGAGCAACAAAACGTCAGTCAGGAGCCGCGGAGAAGACACGCTAAAAGGCTTTCTGTGCTTCTGGCGCCGACGAGCAAGATACAGAGCAGATTATGCTTTATTAGCCGTTCATGGAGACTTAATTGTGAGATCAAAGTTAACAGTGTCGCATCGGTGCGAGGCACAGCAGATTTCATTAGGCTGAGAAATATCAGTGCAATAATAGTGTCATCTGCACACAGCAAGTTCAGGACTCTGACTGTCTTAATAATGTCTTTTGGACAGTTTGAAACAGGAAATTTACCCACATGCAGCTGTTTGGACGGCAAAATGTATTGAAAATGATCCAAAATGTACAAAATAGAGTTCACAACAAGGAGAAGGTTATTAAACGACTAATACAAAGTGGATTTATGAAAAAACAATCTTATATTAGAGAGCTCTAAGGGCTGTTAGCTGTGCGTATGTACTGTAGTATCACATTATACTGTCCGCTGTACAACCAGCGGTGGGAGAAGTATTCAGATTTTTACACAAGTTAAAGTAGCAAAACTGCAGTTTAAAAACACTCTGCAGGTTCTTGAATTACACAAACTGCAGGACTTGATCTTCAGATTAGACTTTTTTTGTCGTATTGTTTGATTCACATCATACAAAAGCAACCTCAGTATCAAGGCCGGGGTTTAATTATTAGAGCCCGAAGATTCTTCTTCTTAATTATTTTTTTTAACAAGTCAGACCCATTTTTGAGGTCCTTAACATTCTTTAAAAGTTACCGAATTTTGCACAGACATGAGGACTGGCGAAAAATGTGAGAAAAATGAGAGTCCAGGCCTGAAGACACCTGCAGTGCAATTTTGATTCACAGTCATAGCGCCACCTAGTGGTAACAGGAAGTTACTTTTTTTTTTTACACTTTAATGATTTCTGAATTAGAATTTTCCTCAGCATCCAGCCTTAGTACATGTATTTAATTACTATGATTAATAGAGTAGAAAAATACAACATTTGCCCGAGATAATGTGACTTCCTGTATAAACCTCCACTTTCAGTGTTAATTCTGGATACAGATCATTTTATTGGTTGAACAGATACAGATAATTTATGGAAAAATTGACAGAAAGGTATGTCTTGTTATGTTTGTAAAAACTTGGGATGTCAGAGAAGCTGTAATCAGCTGTATTCTTTGATAATAATTCAGATTTCTCCTAAATTGCAATTTTTACTAAAAAAACAAACAAATAAATAAACAAATAACCATGCCTGTGGGTTTGGAAGACATTTTATTTTATAGTTTTTGGCAGTTAATATTTATTTTAAAATTTGTGGCAGGTTTTTTTTTCTATTAAAATGTGTAATGATTTGAATTTTTTTTAAAAAAAAACCAAAAACCGTGAATCTTTTTTTCTTGAAAACGTTCTGATATTTTTTCTTTAAACATTTTTTAGGTTAAATGTTTTGGGTTTTTTTTCTAAGATAACATGCTTTCCAAACCTGCGGACCGCCAAAATTATACCAGTTTTAAAAGCCAGAGACTGTAAAATCAAGAAATTATCGTTGAATTTTTAAATTTCCGACGGTCCTTGAACATATGATGTCGGACTAACACTTCATGCATTTTCTCCGAGTCTCTGGACTGAACACGTGTTTGCTGTTTAGTTAAATATCTTAAAGTTTGAGTCTTGATTTTAAATAATAAAGAAAAAGTATGTCAGCGTTCTCCGCAGTGAGGGGCTCCCTTAACTGTCGAGGGGGTTCCCCTCCTCAGCAGCAAAGAGCAGCAGCGGGGACCCGCAGCCTGTTTGTGTTGTCGTTGGGAGTACCCCCTTAAATGGGCCCCGCCCCTCTGTGACGTAACGACGTGACCAACGGAAGTTTACAAATGTCAAAGACGGAGCTGACTCTGTTTGTCCGTTTGCTTCGCTGCTGCTACTCGGTAAAAACGCCAGAAAATAACGTCCAAAGTCGATTTAAAATCTAACGGAGGCAAAATTATCGTCCCCGCCGTCAGTCCGGATCGTGTTTGCGGAACTTGAAGCGCGGTTGGATGTGTTTTATGTAGCCTAAGCTAGCTAAAGTTAGCCGTGTTCGCTAACATGACGGAAAAGTTCAAGTCGGAGCTTTAAAGTCCGCTAAAGCAGAGAGGAGAGGACATCCGGGGACAGGTGTGGATATCTGGGAGTTTTCGTGTCCAATCATTGGACATTGTGGACATTTCACACGGGCTCCGGTGGACTCGGTGTCATTTTTGTTGGATTGGACTGAAGCTAACAGCCGCCGGGTGAAAACATCGTCGGTAAGTTGTTTGTGTTGATTATTTGTCTGGTAGAGGCTGTTATAGATGCTGTGTTACATGTTATAGATGCTGTGTTACATGTTATAGATGCTGTGCTACATGTTATAGATGCTGTGCTACAGGTTATAGATGCTGTGTTACATGTTATAGATGCTGTGTTACATGTTATAGATGCTGGTTATCTTCTGTGTCAGAAATGCCGTTGTTTGTTGGTGTTTGCCTTTGAGACCGCCGTGTCTGCTTGGTTGTTGTGTTAACCCCTTAGGGACTGCCCGATGTATTCTGCCTGTGATTTTGGATGTGTTTCTGCACTTTGCTTACATTTTGGGAAGATTATTTCCGCGTGAATAATCTTGCTATTTCCAGCTCAGATCCAAACAATAAGTCTAAAATACACAGTGTAAACAAAATAGTTAATTTCATACCGTTAACTGCAAAACAAACAAACAACTGAAACCCATTCAAACTGCAATTTTTGATCCCACAGCCATTAAAGCATAAAACATTGCATTGTATTATTTCTGGGTGTCAATCTGGGCTTTTGCCTTTAAATTTGAATTTTTTATTATATTCCACCTGATGATGTCTTTTTAACCATATTTTGCACAGTTGTTGCAAATCACTGACATATTCCACTCTGTGATAAAAACAACAACAACAACAAAAAGGCTACTTTGCATGCAGGATATTTAAAAATAATTACCACGGCAAAATTAGTTTTAAGTTGGATATTCGATAGACATTCGCTCCCTATCCAGCAGCGTCGCTTTAAACGGTTTGAATTTTAGCTTATAAAAAATAGTGACAAAAACCTGGCATTTAAAGGGTTAAAATTATGAAACATGATTAATATTTGATATTTATGATTAGGACTGATGTTGGTAAAAAAAAAAAAAAAGCCCCCCCAAAAAAACAATTCAATAAAAGTAGAAAAAAATATTAATGTATAATATTTTTTAAAGCTTGAGACAAGCTGATGTCAGCTCGAGACGGACATTTTATTATGGTCATCAGGTGAAATGCACACGAGACGTGGATGTAAATGTTTTCTAGCATGTAAACATGTTTCCATAGAAACCCAAAATACAAGTTTGAAGCTGAAAATGAGCAGAATCAGCCCCCAGATTACAGGTCTGTGTGTTAAAGGTCGGCAGTGAAATCAGAAACGTTTGTGAAACAGACGAAGGACCGCTGAATTTTTGTCTTTTAATAACTTATTTAACAATGGAAAGTGAATAAAACACTTTTTACTCGACGTCCCAGCATCCCGTCTGTGGCTGCCAGGTAACCGCGTGACTGACAGGCCTCACGCTGACAGGAGCCCTTCACAGGAGGTGTGGCAGGCGGCCACTGTTGCCGTGGCACTGACCCCACGTGACCCCTGCTGTAAGTGGCCGGTCTCAGATGGCCGACTCATTTTTTATGTCTTATCTGAGCGGCGACGCCTCAGACATCACGCACACATATCGGTTTACTTAAATACACACAACTCTCACGTAGAGTCTGCTCGGTGCGTCTGACAGCAGATAAACACCGTCACCAGCACGGGGGGCTGACCTATGACCTCATGAAGCTGTAGGTCAGAGGGCGGGGCTAATCAGGAGGTTACCGTCTTTAAACGGTAACAACAGAGGGTTGTTTTGAGGTGTGAAGACAGGAAGTCACCTTCAGGGGTCTCTGCTCCGTCAGTCTTCCTTTAGGTGACAAGTTTAACACTCAGCAAAATAATTTCCAAGCGGCCCCTAACAAAGCAACCTGAGTCTCCCTGATGTAGAAAAAAGTCAATTAGTGCGTCTAACATAACTCAGAATGATTTGTGTCTGAAGTAGTGTCGGGTTTTAGTCGGACTCTCCTAGAGTTTGTGTTTTCGTTTGGATCACAGCGACCTGTACGGTTTAGTAAAACTGCTATTTAGGGTCTTTTTAATGAACTCGCGGTGAGATGAGGAAAACGTCGCCTCAGCTCTGGACAAAAACGAGTCTAAAAGTCCAGATGTAACCCGTGACCCTCAGCGCGTGACTCACCTGAGACGCGGCAGCAGGTGACTCTAATGTGAGCGTGCAACAAGTGTGTGACAATGAGGCCGAACGAGGCGGCCGAACCAAAGAGCGTCGGAGCCGGGCTGCAGATTCAGGGAGCGATGGTTTTGTGTCACTCTGCGGTTTGGGAGCAGAAGATGAAATGAGCTTTTAGTCGCCGCGGAAACGGAGGGAATCAAACGCTTCCTGGCTTTAAAGTGGAAACAGCGGAGACTTCCTCCCTCATATGCAGGTAGAGGAGGCTCCATCAGGGACCAACAAAGACGCAGAGTCTAAACACCGAGCCGCACTTCGTCACCACCTCTGTCCTGGAGGACACAGAGAGCGCCTGTGTGCGCGAGCGTCTGCGTGTTCGGTGAGTGCGCGTCGGCCTCTCTTGGGGTGGTAACACACACCGCACCGGTGCCGGGGGGGGGGCAGAGGCGCTGCGGCACTTTCTGTGGAGCTCATTCCACAACCGGTCACAGGGTTAAGTGCTGCAGCCATGCACACACACACACACACACACACACACACACACACACACACACACACACACACATATATATGAACACTGGAGCCATTGAGTCAAATGTACAGAGTAGACGCCAGCAGAGGGGGGTTCCTCACATACACACACACCGTGCACACACACACACCGTGCACACATACATGGTAAACGGGAGCTGAAAGGAGAGTGTGACCACACAGGCTGCAGCAGCTTTATGTCCAACAGCCTTAATTTTCATGTTATTCTGAGCCGTTGTCGACACCGTTAAGTTTCGTTCGGTCATTAAAAACCTGGAAAAGTCATGAGAAGAATTTGCAAAAGTCAATTTCCAGGCCTAGAAAAGTTTTGGAAAACTAAAAACACCATTAAAGTTTTAAAAAGTCATGCAATTTTTTTCACAAACCTGCATAATAACACGATTTGTTCAAAGACTGCTAGAAATTAGACATTTTCAAATATAATTAATGTTTTACCAGTTTCTAAATATGATAAATGGTATCATTTTTTCGTGATTTTGATGAAAAAAAAAAGTCAAAATGATTTATTTAAAAATCGCCAAAGAATTTCCAAAAAAGTCAAAATGTTTTATTTAAACAGGTGAAAAATTTAGAATTTAATTTTAAAAAATTGCTAGAAATGTTTAAAAACAAAAGAATGCCAAAATATTTTATTACATTTTTTTGACAATTTTTGAAGGGAAAAAAAGGAAAACAGGAAAGAAGAAAAAGAAAGAAAGAAAATATGCAACATTTTAAAAATAAAACAAATTCCCAGCATTTTTTAAAGAAACTAAACTTTGTACTTAATTTTTTGACAATTTTTGAAGAAAAAAAAAAACACCAGTAATTTTGAACAAATAATAAGTTGCAAAAAAATTTGAAAGAAAAGTCACCAATTTTTTACATTAATATTCAACTAAAAAAAATAAAGAAACAAACAAACAAAAAACAAAAACAAAAATAAAATAAAATAAAAAAAAAAAGACAAAACAAAATGAAGTTTGGAAAATGCTTAAAAATAATTCTGTAAAATAATTAAAAATATATAATTAATTATTAATATAGTTGTTGGGGCTGTATTCCCGAGCTTTTTTAAAAATAATTTTCTAAATCTACTTATTTCTTGCTGTTTATTAAACATTTCTTACCAAGTTGCTTATTGACTTTTGCTGAGTTTTAAGTTTTTTAAGAGAAATGACCCAACAATTAGCAAAGAAAAATTGAAATAAAATGAAATAAAATAGAATAAAATGAAAAAAGAGAATTAAATAAATGGATATAATAAAGTGTCAAAAATAAAATAAAAAAGCATTAAAATTTAAAAAACAAACAAACAAGGAAATAACCTAAAAAAGTGCTTAATAATAATTCTTCAGAATAATTAAAAATGAACAATTAATTATAATATAATTATAAATACAGGTTTTTGGACATTGTTCCCTAGCTTCTTTTTTAAAGATAATTTTGTAAGTTTACTTATTTCTTTTTTTTTGTTTCTTATTCTTGAAACATTTCTGCTCACTGACTTTTGCAGTGTTTTAAAAAACGTAGCGAACCATTTTGCTCTGATTTGAAAAGTTTAACCGTTCAAAACTTTAGCAATTTGCTTGATTTCTTTCTAAAACATGGGGAAAACGCAGTGAGCAACTTAAAGAGAAATATTACAATAAAATTAAATAAAAAAGTAAAATAAAGTGTCAAAAGTACAAGTTGACAAACAAGGAAATTACCTGGAAAAATGCTTGATAACAATTCTGTAAAATAATTAAAAATGTATTTTATTGTGATATAATTATAAATGTAGTTTTTGGGGTGTTTTTCCCTAGTATTTAATTTTTTAAAAATAATTTTCTTAGTGTACTAATTTCTCACAAGCTCCTGAGCATTGGAGAGCAGATTATGTAGCGGGATGTATCCGAGCGGCACAGTTCCCCTCTGATGCTGTCGGGTTGCGGACCTGCAGACGGTGGGATTGTGGATGTGGCTCCGTGCGGCTCCGGTGGAAGCTGGTGTGGTGGTGTAGCTTGGCTGGGCTGCAGAGCATCTGTCTTTGTGTCTTTGTGTCTGGGGTAAACCCCTGCTGCTGCCGAGCTTTTGTCTCCTCCTGATCGGCTCTAATGCTGCAGCACTAATTGTTTAACACAGAAACACGTCTTTTCTCCCTTTAATGTTTTTGTTTTTATTGTCGGCGATGCATTTATTACAAAACCTTTGTGGATTTTGAACAAACGCCTCCCTCACCCCTCCCTGCTTCCTCCTCCCTTCTTCATCATCCTCTCTCTCCCTCTCTCTCTAAAATACCCGCCCTGAGAAAGAGAGGAGGAAAAAAAAAAAGAAAATGTGAACATCAGCAGAAAAACGGATGTCTGGCAAGTTGCATCATTTTCAGAAACAAACAGTGTGAAACCGTGTTAGCCAGCCTATTAGCATATATACATAAAGACCGTGTGTGCGTGCCCGTCTCCAAAATAAAAGGAAAACACAAAAAGAGGCGAACGTTACTCTCCGCTACCCGTGACGGACGTTTCTCAAAGAGATAGCGCTCTGGGTAAACATGTGATCGCCACAGATCCAATCAGCTCAAACAAAGGGGATAAGCAATGGAGCCGGGTGAATTTTATCGTGTGTGTGTGTGTGTGTGTGTGTGTGTGTGTGTGTGTGTGTGTGTGCTGTAATGTAGGTGTGCATCTGTACTATAATGTGCCGTGTTGTTCGTAGTAAAAGTGCAGAAGAAAAAAAAGGCAGAGACAGGGAGCCAGCACCACTGTTATCATTTGCATCATAATGGTAAACTGATATGAATAGTGCTGCGTCGATGCTAAGCTCTTAACGCGCATGGAAATTGCTTACCTTCAAGAAATGTGTCGTGCTTATGTGCGAGTATTGTTTCGCGGTTTCATCATACTTTTTTTTCCCCACAACACAAACAACAAAAAAAGTCTCACCGAGGTATCGTAGGAGTGATTCAGAGAGCGCTGCTGGAGATGCCGCCTCCTGAAATAGGTAACATGAATATAAGAAAAGGCAGAAATTTGGGTGAATCGACTTTTTATTTTGTGTTGTTGCTTCCAGGTTTGAAATAAACTGTCAAACTTTGAGCCGAGGAAAGAAAGACGCACACAGAGGCTGACAGATGCATAAATACAGTCAAAAAAACGTTTCCTCCTGATCGTTTAAGTAAATTGAATTTATTACAACCTGGATTCAGTTTTCATCTTCGGCCGTCGTTTTTAGCCGCTATGATGACATATTTACGGTGGCCCTGAGGATCAAAACACGACAACATTTTACAGCACATCACGAGGTCTCAAACACTTCTCCTAACAAAGCATTTATGAAAAAAAGACATCCTCCAAAACAAAAACACATTCCTGAAAACAAAACATGTAAGAAAACAAAACATTTTTTTTTCCAAAACGCTACAACTTTTAGGCAAACAAAAAAAAATTTCCAAAGCGCTGCAACATTTGAGATAACAAACAAACAAAAAAACATTTTTACATTATTAGAATATGGGTTTTTGGCATTTCCCCAGCTTATTAAATCTTTAATATTGTGAAACATCCCTTGACTTTTGCCAAGTTTTAAAAAGTAAGAAAACTAATTTGCTTTGATTAAAAGAATGTCAAAAGTATAAGAAAACTACCTGAAAACTTGAAGTAAAATAAAACATACAAAAAGCAACAAACCAGGAAATGACCTGGGAAATAAAGCAAATGATTATTTTGAAAGAAAAAAAAATCATATATATAAATGATTCTAATAAAAATGTGAATGTAGTTTTTGGGACAGTATTTGCACAAAAATAATTTTCTATATCTACTAATTTCTTTCAGTTTGTGAAACATCTCTTACCAAGTTGTTCATTGACTTTTGCTAAAAGACAGCAAACCAATTTGCTCTTAAAAGTTTATCCCTCTGAAACTTAAGCAGTTTGCCTGATTTTTTTTAAACCTGGGAAGAACGCAGTGAGCAACTTAAGGAGAAATGGCCCCAAAAATTAGAAAAAAGAAAAAACAGTAAAAAATACAAGAAAACTACCTGAAAGTTAGAAAAACCAATAAACAAACAACAAAAACATTTAAAAAAAAAAAAAAAAAAAGACAAAAAGGAAATGAACTGGAAAAATTAATTATAATAATTATATATATATTTTAACATTTTCCATAATTTTGGGGTTTATTTTTTATAAAAACAATTTTCTAAATCCACTATTTTTTTGCAAATTGTGACACACATGTTACCAAGTTGCTAAAATTTGCTCTGCGTTCATAGATTTAAATACTTGTGGCGGCGTCCGAGTGCAGAAAAGTGACGTCGCTGTGGGTTTCAAAGGGTTAAAACGCCCCTGTGAGTGTTTAGAAACAGAAATAAAGTTTTATGGTTTAGTATCATTATTCAAAAGGCATAAAAACATTAGAGGACACATTCAAAGACACAGTGTCCCCCACCCCCACCCTCCTCCCCTGCAGTACCCACCTCTGCCTCCTCCCTCCATCATCTCCCCAGGAGGCTACAGAGGCCCTGTACATCCCGATAAGACCTCCTCAGAGGGACAAAGGAGGAGGTGGCGGAGGGGGGGTATGATGGGTGTTGGTGGAGGAGGAGGAGGAGGAGGAGGCGGAGGAGGTGGGGGCTTCAGGGTCACCTCAATGGCACGCTCCTGATAGCGCTATCAGCTTATGCTAATCACCAGCTAAGTGTTTCAGGACGAGAGGGAGCGGCGGGGCGCTATCCTAAAACATGCGCCTCCTTCTTAACCTGCGCCGTATCGCGATGAGCCCCGGCTCATTCAAACAGCCGCCGCTCTTTATTTAAAGAGTGACGACGGCGATGAGGTACAGGAGAAGGGGAGAGAGAGTGAGGGGGGGGCTCCAAATTGATTAATCGTGTCACAAATTGATGTTAAGCGCCATCGCAGATACAGCGCCCGCTCTTCTTTTTTTGACCAACTTGGCTTTTTGAGGGTATTGTTCTGCCAATAATGGCGAGGACAGCAGGGGTGTCGGAGCCGCTTTGGATGTCTGACGGGACGGCGTGAATACAGAGCGGGCGTGTAATGTAATGTAAGGCGCCATTGTTACCCGGGCTTACTGTACACGACAGGTGAGAGATAAAGAAAGTGCGCAGGCCGAGCTCCCCTCAACCTATATTTCAAGATGAAAACGTCGGCTGATAAACGCGACTCAGGAACAGAAGATTTAGATAAAAGTCCCAGAGAAAGTACAACAGGAGACTTGAGTGTCTGAGTGAAACATTTACCAAAGAGAAGAGTGAGAACTTCAGCGCATTCATCTCCAGTCTGTCCGTCAAACTTAGTCCACGTCTCCGCGGCCTCAATAACTCTGATTTATGCTCCAGCGCTCCCCCTGCTTTTACTTTGAGTACAAGTTCTTAAAGTTCTTGTATCTCGTCATCGTTCCAGTTAGACACTTTTGCAAAAGGACAGGAGGCCAGTGGCCAGCCCCATAGATGATGCTAGGATTTTAACACGTTTTTAAGATTTTAGTACGTTTCCAAGATTTTAGGATATTTCTAGCATTTTGAACATTTGTAGGACTTTAGGACGTCCATAAGATTTTACGACGCTCACAGGATTCTAAGACTCTTCTAGGATGTTTTGACATTATTTAGGATTTTAGGACGTTCCGTGGATTTGGGAAATTTGTAGGACGTTAGGACATCTGTAAGGTTTTTGGACGCTTTAAGGATTTAGGAACAATTTTGGGTCTTTAGGATGTTTCTAGGAATTAAGGGCATATCAAGGATTTTGGACATTTGTAGGATTTTAGGACATTTCTAGGATTTTGGGCGTTTGTTGAATTTCACAGCTTTCTGGGATTTTTGGATGTTTCTTAGGTCTTAAGGGCATTTTTAGGATTTTGCAACCTATCTAAGAATTTGGGACATTTCTATGACTTAAGGACATTTCTGGGATTTTAGCATATTTATAGCATTCTTAGGATTTTAGGATGTTTTTGGATTTTAACACATTTCCAGGACCAGTATGACAGCCTATTGGAGGCCAGATTTGGCCCTCGGGCCATAGGTTGAGTATCACTGCTGAAGATTATTTCAGTTTTTCTTTGAATGTTTCGTTGGACATTAGAGCCGTCCACACGTGATCAGGACACACAGGACACATGTTAATTATCAGGTGTAAACAGGACCTGTGTAGAGAGACTTTTCGAGTTGAAGTAGTAAAAGTCAGGGGACAAAAATAGGGTTTTAAAGGGTAAGGTGGACACGATCCCCCCCGTCCCCAGAGGAAATGACTTCCTCGCCATCTCCTGACAACCAGCTTCCCGGTAAACTCTGAAAATGAAGTTTGGTGCGGCGTCATATCTCCTCCTCCCTCTGCTGTCCGTCAGTGTTTTCTCCTCCTTCCATCAGTCCCTACTCCTGTTTAGATAGAGGAGCTTTGGGGAACCCGGGGGACAGGAGGTGAGGTCCACAGATAGAGGGCCCCATTGTGGTCCAACGGGAAATGCATTGTAGCTGGATTTGTCCAGTTTTATGTAAAAGCAATACTCTTTTCACCTGAACTAATACAAGCTGTGGCGTAAGCCCCTTACTGCCATGTGCTGCATTTTTCCCCTAATCTCTCTGGATTCAGCAGCGTCCCCACATACCTCAGGGCACTCACTGATAAAGCCTTAACTCTATACTCCTCTCCCTCGCTCTCCCTCTCTCTCCACACTCACCCAGCAGCCTCTGCAGTCTCTCGCCCATCTGCTCTTCCCCTTCCTCCTGCCCCCCGTCCTCCTCTTTTCTCTTTCCCAGGACACCGATGAAGCAGCCTAGCAAAAAATTAAAGTGATCAAGAGATTTAGAGGAATGAGGAGAAAATCACTTTGTGAATTCCATCTAGGAGAGGAGATGAGAAATGTTGAGGGGAAAGAAGAGAGATGAGAGTGAGGCAGAGGGATTTCTGAGCTCGGAGTAAATCAACTTCAGCATCGTTTTATGGAGCCACAGATCCGAGTTCAGCCGCACGCAGCCGATTGATTTCCAGGTCAAATGTCCAAAATCTGATTAATAACCAAGTCGCTCTTTGTTCCTCTCCGTTCACCAGTGATACTCAACTTACTGCCCAAATCTGGCCCCTGATAGGGCCCCCAAACATTTTTTAAGTCACAATAAAAATAAAGTGATTCACACTGGGAATTAGGGCCCCGAGCACGAAGTGTGCGAGGACCCTCTTTATATGAAAGGAATTATTATTTTTCTCTCCAATGAATCGTATTTTTGGAGACCTAAACATTCCCAAAAACGTATGCAAAGTGGTACGCTCATCCAGCCTGGCGAAAAAAATCGTATTTTGGCTGTTTCGGAAACAGGTGTGGCAAAATGGCTCCATAGCGCCCCCTAATGTGTAGCACCAATGCCCAGTTTAACCTACATTTGCCCTTAAATCCTAGAAACCTCCTATAATCCAAGAAACATCCTAAAAATCCCAGAAATCTCCTAAAATTTTAGTAACGTTTTAAAATCCTTAAAATGTTCAAAAATTATAGAAACGTCTGTAAACCCGAGGAATGTCCTAAAATCCCCAAAGCTTTTTCAAATCCTAGAAATGCCCTTAAATCCTAAAAATGTCCCAAAATCGTATAAAATGTTCTGGAATCCTAAAATCGTGCTAAAATCCTAGAAACATGTTTGGGGCCCCTGCGACTGGCCCCCAGCCTCCTGTCGTTTAATAAAAATGGCCCCTAAGCAGAGAAGGTGGAGTCTCTCTGCTGTACAACATATTTAGAATATAATATTTATCACGTCCATTATCCGCGGCTCATTCTATTTTTATTTTATTTAAATATTCTCTGTTGGCGTTTTTTCCTCTCACTCCGTCACCTGCAGCTTTTGCGTCACATCGACTTTCTCCACCTGACCGCCGTCAGCTGATGGAGCTCCAGAGCTCACGCTGTAAAAATAAAAAGGAGAGATGGCATTTTCATTACAAGCCTAATCCTGCGTTTAAGCTGCTCTGATATCAGCGCGGCGTGTTTCGCCCGTTCTCTTTAGATTCCCTCTGATTTTAAAGTTGTGTTGAGGTGTCTCCATCAGGCGTGCTGGGCTCTGCACAGGTAGGACGGCGTCTTTCTCCCGTCTGTCAAAGCAATTCGAGCTCCCTGTGAAGCTGTGGGTCCTCCTCTAAAGCGAGCAGCAGCACACGGCGCTGACAGGATCTTTATTCAAATGAAGATCCTGTCAGGAGAGATTAACTGTTCATGAGCCCACACAAGATCTCCTCGCCAGAAACTACCGATATTATAGCACTGACTCCTGCTGTAACATCGCTCTGTGTCCTCCTGTCTTTGCTGCTCTTCAGCCAGACTTTTAACATACCAAACATAGACGTCTTTAGCCCCGAAAAATTCTCACTTATTGACACTGAAGAAAGGGTACTCGCCCAAACATTTTTCTAGGATTTGGGGACATATCTGGGATTTAAGGACAGCTCCAGGGTTTTAAGACAGTTCCAGGATTTTTAGGAGATTTCAAGGTCTTAGGAAGTTTTTCAGGTATTAGGGCGTTCCTGGGATTTTAGGACATTTTAAGGATTTAAGAATGTTTCTAGGATTTTAAGGACATTTCTAGGATATTAGGACAACTCTCAGATTTTAGGACATTTCTCTAGGATTTTAGGATGTTTCTAGGACTTTAGGACATTTCTCAGATCTTAAGAGGTTTCTAAAATTTTCCGATATTTCTAGGATTTTAGCATGCTTATATGATTTTAGGACATTTCTAATATTTTAGGACATTAGTGTCTCAGCTGTGTCCTCTGTCGGGGGTGTGGGGGATCCTCCTTTGGCTCTTTTTTTGATTAACAAGCTCTATTTTGATGCTGTTTTAAATGTCTGACACCTTATGGAGACTAAACGAACAAAATCTATTCACATTGTGAATTGTTTTATTTTTATTGTGAATTAGAAAATGGTTTTGGGGCCACCAGGGGGGCCCAGGGGGGCCCTATCAGGGGCCAGATTTGGCCCACGGTCCTTAAGTTGAGAATCACTGCACACACGCCTAAACAATAACTCGTATTACCCACCAGTGTCTCTTAAAGCAGTCCTGATCAGGGCCTTCCTCCTCGTCTGTCTCAGGCTCGTCTTTCGGTGTTTCTGATCTGGAAGAGTCTCGTAGGGGACAGCTGTGATTGGACAGTTTGGTCTGAAGTGACTGCACAAACTGTGAATCTCTCGTTTGAATTGAAGCGTAAGAATGCAGAAATCTTCCTCCTCCTTCACCTTGTCCTTGCTTTGGTCGCTTCTCTTCCTCCTCTCTCTCGCTCGTTTTTTTTATCTCGTCCTTGTGCTCGTCCTCTCCCCTCATCCTCCTCCTCGTAGTGAGAGACTCAAGTGTCCTTTGAAGCCATTTTTGTTCTCGGTTTCTTTCTTTGCTGTTTCAGGTTGAACAGGAGGTGTTTGCACAAGACAACAAACACAGGCGCAAACATTTTCAGGACATGTTGAATCTCTTTATGTGCTTAAAGACACAAAACAATGTTGTGTATCTGCATAATCAATGCAAATCCAACACACTTTATTTTTTGCAGTTTCAGTATTTTTGGGTTTGGTTTTGTGATCAAACCCCCTATGACAGGGATCGCTTTAGACACTTCACTTGGATGTAATTTGGATTCGCAAAGTATCGCTTTTTGTCTTTCTAAGAATGGGCCTAAGGGACCGTTTTTATTTTATTTTATTTTATTTTATTTTATTTATTTTTTTTACCCCTCCCAAAGCTATGAATATTTTTCTGTGAGCCTTCCTGAGCGACTCGGGGAAAATGCATGAAATTTTTGTCCCATACGATGTGTTCAAGGACCGTCTGAAATTTTTTAAAAATCCCATGATAATTTCTGATTTTACAGTTTCTGGCTGTAAAAAAATTTGGCGATTTTTATTATCGCAGACCCACTGGTATAGAAGGCATGTTTTCTTTGAAAATATTAAAAGGAAAAAAAGACAAAAACTTTTAGAGAAAGAATATCACAAAAAATTGTCAAACAATTTAGAATAGGGAGTTGCCACAAAAAAAAAACTAAAAAAAAAAGAAATCATTTGTAAGAAAAAAAACTGCCAAAAAGTTAAAATTAAAAAACACAATGTCATTTTTTTAAAGAATAAGAAAGTTTAAAAAAAAAGAATCGCCAGAAATTTTTACAGGGGAAAAAAAAAATCCCCTAAAAGTTTTTAAAGAAAAACCAATGTAAAAAAAATTGAAAAAACACAAAATATTTAAAAAAAAAAACAACAAAACTTTCAACAAAAAACAAACACAAAAAAATCACCCTAATGCCTCCCAAACAAAGGATTTTAGGACATCTCTTTATTGTTAAGATTTTAGGATGTTTGTAGAGTTTTTAGACATTTCCAGGACTTTTGGACTTTTCTCCAACTATAGGACGTTTCTTTGATTTTAGGACATTAGTGTCTTATCTGTGTCCTCTGTCGGGGGTGTGGGGGATCCTCTGCTGGCACTTTTTGATCAACAAGCTCTATTTTGATGCTGTTTTATGTACTCTGACACCTTATGGAGACTAAAAGTACAAAAACAATTCACAGTGTGAATCACTTTATTTTTATTTTCAATCAGAAAATGGTTGGGGGGCCACCCGGCATCCTATCAGGGGCCAGACTTGCTCTGCGTGCCGTAAGTTAAATATCACTTCTTTTAGACACTTTGAGTAATAATGACATAAACGTCTCAAAATGGATGAAGCGACAATTTATAATATAAGAAGACGCGTCTTGTGGGTGGGAAGCTGCAGTGGTGGGTGGGCTCTGTGTGTGTGTGTGTGTGTGTGTGTGTGTGTGTGTGTGTGTGTGTGTGTGTGTGTGTGTAGCTGTGTGTGTCCACATATCACCGCTCTCCATCAGAAAATTTCTATCAGCAGATAAAACAAGGAGGAACAACACCTCGGACAAGATACGCCTCCACTAATCTCCAACACTTATCAACGCTTCCCTGCTAATATCTCCTCCTCTAGTTTCACCCCCCTCCCTCCCTCCTCCACCTCCACCTCCACCGAGTTCCCACCCACTCGCCCGACCCCTCCCCTCGTCGCCCGACTCCTCTCCCACCACGCCATTGTGAGCGGCGGCCGCCCTGGCAATGTGCTGCCGTGTGATACTGAGAGAGGGCAATTCAGCTGCTCATAAAGAGCCGGCTATAATCTCCTCCCAACGACAGGTCCACCTACCCCACCCACGCACTCACGCACACCTACACACACACACGCCGCCTCGCCACGTCCTCACCGCGCTACACACCTCCACACAGTGACAACTTAAAGCCGCACCCAGAATGACACGCACCATTATAAATAGTCTAATCTATATGGTAATAGTGTTGTATTCTACAAGCAGAGAATAGGGATAAGATAACATTGTGACTCCGGGGTTTGTACTGCCTTCTATGGTAATTGTTATCAAAGGTTATTTGGGATGACATCGGCGGCTCCTTGTGATTGGCTGGGCCCTGTTATTTACGATATGAATTATGATAACCATGATGTCTCTCTGCTCCTCTCCCCTCGCCGCCGCCGCCTCGCCGGCCGCCAGATACAATAAATTGCTATCGTTAATCACGGCGCTTTGTTCTGCCATGATTACCCCTCCACCGCGGTAAGAGTTTTATTTAAGGGAGAATATGGATTTGTCATCCTTCTGGCGGCAAAATGAAACTGACAATATTTTATGTCCTGACATTTAATTTGTAAAAGCGGACGCGGGCCGCATTTGCATTTTATGACACTCTCTCTCTCCCTCGCCGCTCTCACTGATCCATCTCTCCTCCCTCCTCCTCGATGTCTTCCTCTCCTCTTTAGAGTGGAGGTGACATTTGTGGATCAGGTTGGGGCTGGAACGAGAGCAGAGGGAAGGGGAGGAAGGCGAGGCGATGAATGCTTTTGAATGTCGGCCAGAGTTTACGTGTTTTATTTGCATGCTGTTATTTTGCTCGAGCTCGTCGCCCGGCCAACAAAACGAACTAAAAATAGTTCAGCTGGCAGATCGCTGTTTTGGATTTACATAACGGAGTCGAGCAAATAAAGGGCCCTCTTATCTCCGAGGTATCAATAACATTCTCCAGATGATCTGTTCATTGATAGCCGGATGTTAAAATAAAAACGTCTGATGTGGAAGGTCATGAAACTACAACAGGTAGGGGCCACAGCAGGGGCCACAGCAGGGGCCACAGCAGGGACCATAGCAGAGGCCACAGCAGGGACCACAGCAGGGACCACAGCAGGGACCACAGCAGGGACCATAGCAGTGGCCCTCAACTCACTTTGCTTGGGGGCCACTTAAGCAAAATGACAGGAGTTCAGGGGCCAATTGAATCGAAACACATGTTTATGGGATTTTTAGAGGTTTTCTAGATTTAAGGACATTTCTAGAGTTTTAGGACCTTTCTAGGATTTAGCATATTTCTAAGATTTTAGGACATTTTTAGGATTTTGAGGATTTTTGGATGTTTCTCGTTTATTGGGATATTTTTCAGGTTTTTAAGGCATTTCTAAACATAAGCACATCTCTAAGATTTCGAGGATTTTAGAACGCTTCTAACATTTTAGGACATTCCTTGGATTTTATGACCTTAAAGGTTCATATGTCAGAAGCATGTCAGAGATATTTGAGTGATTTATTTTTTAAATCAGTTGTCTGAGCGACAGGTGGCCAGTGTTCAGACTGTGTTACCGGAGTCATGTGGTCACATTTCTCGTGTTTGTCAGAGCAGCTGTCTGATTTTTGGATTTAGTTGCATGAAATTTCTGAGCTGAAAGCGGTCCAAACATGTAGGTGAACTTTTCCAATGTGAAAATGTAAATGTTCCCGTCTGTCAGCAGTGTTTGGTTTGTCCGTTCTGGGCTACTGTAGAAACATGGCGGTGCAACGCGGTGATCTCTGTAGATCGTCCTAAAATACTTGGAATGTTCTAAAATCATATGAACTCCCTAAAATCTGAGAAATACCCTAAAATCAGAGAAACGTCCAAAAATCCTACAAATGTTCCAAAATCCTAAAAATGTCCTCAAATGTTAGAAACGCTCTAAAATCCCAGAAATGTCCCTAAAAAAAGAGAATTTTTCCTTGAAATATCAACATTGTCTCAATACTAATGAAGCAGGTCTTAATAAACAGATCTGCTGCTGTTTACCGCTGCGCCGCCACCGGGGTCCATATTTAAACAGTCTGTACACACACACACACACACACACACACACACACACACACACACACACACACACACACACACACACACTGTGAGGGCTCTCCGGGAGATAACTGTAGTCAAGTTGAGCTATTTCCTTTTCCTGTTTGTGTGGTGCCAGGCGAGCCACCCTGCTGCCACCGAGGAATGTTGATAATGCTGGCCCAGGGCACTAATACACACACACACACACACACACACACACACACACACACACACACAGGAGCACACACACAGAAACACTAACAGACGACGCCCATGTTATTCCACCACCGGCGAAAAAAACTTAATACATGTAAACATGACGGGGAATAAACTCCTTGAAAAACAACAAAAAAAAAGCCTCCAGAGGAGACTAGACTTTGAACGACTTTGACCCGGCGTCGCCTCGAACACACACACTTCTCACGTACACACACACACGGTGTGAAGCGGCGTCCCTCTCCCACCTTCCTCCCGCTCTCCTGACCTTCCAGGCCGGCTGGATGGAAAGAGACAGCGAGCCCACTGGAACCTTTGGGCTGAGTTATGCAGGAGTGAGCTTTGAATAATTGTCCCGCAATATGAGTGTCTCTGATTAATTGCCTGAGATAAGGTCTGCTTTCCTCCCCACTCCTCCCATCTGCACCCCCACCTCCTCCTCCTCCTCCTCCTCCTCCCCCTCCTCCCAGCTGCAGCTCCCAGGCCCGGCTGCCTGAGCTCCCATAATCAGCCCCGGACTACTGAGAGAGAGAAACTATTTAACTGACCCTGTCATCTCGGAGCACGATGATGGCTGTCCTAATTACTCAACAATAACAAAGGCCCTCATTTAGCTCTGACGGCCGCCTGCAATCAGCAGTTCTATGAATAACTTAACAAATAGGAATGAGGGGGAAAAAAACGTATTTACAGGCACATTAATTCAAGGCCAAAAGACAATACGTGTCACCTCCAGCTAACTCGGGATTCAGGTGACAATCACTAGGTGTGTGTGTGCGTGTGTGTGTGTGTGTGTGTGTGTGTGTGTGTGTGTGTGTGTGTGCGTGCGTGTGCGCGCATGTAAAGACCTGCACATGCATGTGAGTTAGAGTTTGACTAATCAAGCATAATTAATAATGAATAAATGTAAAGTCTCAAAACGGATCGCGATCATTTTAACTGCGATAATTGTGGCTTC